>NC_080541.1:40446855-40539355 GCF_028640845.1 Ahaetulla prasina
AAGATATCCTCCTTGCACTGTTCCAGGCAGCTGAGGTGTAAAATAGGAAGCAAACCCAGGAATAAAATATGGCAAGAACTGCCCACCTATAAATGAAGCTGGGTCACCAGCAATTGCATTTTGAAGTGCCTGCAGTTGATTAGGGTCCACATGGGTTTCCCCTACAACTTTGCCCAACATTGAAAGAGCAGATGAGATTTTTTCCTCTTTGGGGGGATGTTTTTCAGGTTTGTTGGCCTCTGATTCCTCCTCTTTGATCTTTCTGACCTTGTGTGGCTTATTCGTATTTTTTTTCTCAGATTCTTTGTTCTGTTGCTCTGTCTGCTGTCCTGACAAAGAGGATGTAGAAGGTGGAGGTGGAGGTGGTGGAGGTGGTGGTGGAGTCTGCAGCAAAGATTTGGAAGGGACACTGCTGAGAGAGAGGGCAGGAGATGAAGTAGCTGAAGTAGGAAACCCAAGCATGCCTGCATTGGGAGGTGTTAAAGCTGGAAATATAACAAAAACATAGTTAATATAAAGGCCAATTAGTTCATTTTTAATCATTAAAAAAATCTAATATTACCAGAATATAGCATTAATTATTTGGTGTGATTGCATCTTGGATAAATGGGGCAACACTATCTGAAATATCAAGTTTCATTTCATTCCTAATTTAACAATATTTTTGATAATATGCAAATATTTTCTACGGCTATTGTAAGAGGTCCTGATATAATGCATAGGGAGCCCTTCAGACATATTTGGCATTTGCTGCATAAATGCTAAAGACTCTTACCATCATCATTACCATCTTACAAAGCAACATCATACCTATTATTTGCAACAAGTCATATATATGAAGCTTGCATGTATGTTTGGAGCTTGCATCTGTAATAAATGGTTCTATAGTTCTAATTTGAGATTTAAAGAACATACAATATTGTAGGTATCAATCTTTAAATTTTATTTTACAAGTCAACTGGTTAATATGACTGGACAAAAAAAGCTTGCACATATCAAAGGTTTAGACAGATTTCTCTTTGAGAAATTGAAAGGTGAATTTATTCACAATTTAGTATAAAAGGAAAGAGGAGCTTTAATATTTTCTTTTCATTTAAATAATACATTTAAAAATGCATACCTATACTCATGTATGTTTTAATTTCATTTATTATTTAAATGTTTTGTTAATTAAGATTGTCACTGATTGATCAAGTAAATTTTTAATTATTAAACAATAAATATATGACCTGACCACACTATTCATTTCATATAGTAACAGATTATTAGCATCACACTGTTGAAATAATAACAATTGGGTTTGCACATATCTGAATTCTCTTCTCATATTAACTAATTCTGCCACTGGGCTAATTTTTTTTCACCTGAGAAATTAATATTTATGTAAGTGCTTTGCAGTGGGGGAAGGTACCTTCCAATCAGTCTTGATTCCTGGGGTTTTTTTTGCACGATTTCTGGTTTGCTATTGCCTGCTTCCTAGGACTGAGAGAAAGTGACTGACTCAAAGTTTATACCTAAGGAATGAATAGAAGTCAAAGTCTCCCAGTTTCTAGGCTGGTGTCTTAACCACTATAGCAAACTGGTTCTTTGTACTGATAACATATCTAATAAAAAGGGCTCTTGTCTAATTAAAATAGGGAAACATAAACAAAACAATAGCTAAGTATTACAACCAGCGATGATCAAATGAATCTTAGTGTATAGTACAGTAGATGTGAGAATTTTCTTTTGAGTACTCTCTACTATTGCAACAATTATAGAAAGAAATCCTCTACTTTCTTTAAAATAAAATTAGAATGATCCGTTATCCAAGTTATGTGGTCTTCACTGTATTTCTGCAGACCGGGGCTTGAGGCTAATTGTGAATAATTTAGTATCATCTTATACATGGCTACTGAGAAGTAAGTCCTATTTAATTTTTGTAGAGGGTTGCAGTATAATGCAATTTTTTTTAATGAACACACAAATTTGGAAATAAGCCTGATTTGTATATGTATTGCATCTTTACTGACTTGGGATACAGTTTGCAAAGCAATACTTTGTGTTGGGTTTGTCTATATACTTATAGCATGAATATAAAATAAGCACAAGAATTTCTTGTTACACTTCAAATTCCAGCTTTAAACAACTTTGCCCATAGAATATTCTGTTTTTATTGATTAATGAAAAAGCAGAATTCATGATCTATGTAACTGACTAGATAACTGTGGAAAATACATTTCAAAAGGCTGCTGAAGAGAAAATAAAGTAATACATAGAAATTAGAGCTTAAAGGAACATCTAGGATCAGTGTGTATGTGACACTGTAAGAATAAGAACCTTATAATCTAGAGCAAGGTTCCCCAACCTTGGCCACTTTAAGCCTGGAGGACTTCAACTCCCAGAATTCCCCAGCCAGCAAAGCTGGCTGGGGAATTCTGGGAGTTGAAGTCCACCAGGCTTAAAGTGGCCAAGGTTGGGGAACCCTGATCTAGAGGATAGACATGTTATTAATGGCACGAATGGTGCTGATGCCATCACTATCCAAGTGCTTCACACTTCTTAGAATAAAATAATTAGAATAATTAGAATAATTAGAAAGAGACTTAGATTTAATAAGGCAACCATTTAATGTTTGTTACAGAATCATTACTTTTATTTCAAGAGAAGCTAAAATATGTAGTTAGTAAACAGACTTTAGATGGTTTCTGTTAAAATCTATAGGTGGCATAACACACACATAATAGAAAAATACTTTAAAGACTTCATTAAATTTTAATTTATTTTAATGAAAATGTAATTATATTAAAATACATTTTAGTAAAATGTATATAGTTATTTCTAATAATAAACTATAGTCTATTGGAAGAATGTATTATTTTAAATAATAAATAAATAGTATCCTTTGGCTTTTTCATAATATACACAAGCATCTAGCTGAAGATTTTTAAAAACTGGATGGGCCACTATTCAATAGCCAAAGTAATCAAACGTTTAGACCTACCTATAAATGCAAAACAGTTAATGAAGAAATATTTTAAATGAAGCTCATTATATTTTGAATATTGTAAGATTAGTTAGAATAATTTATTACAGATATAAATATTAACAATCTTCTGTTTAAAGTATTTTATGTATGATCATAATGATTGGATTTATTTCATTTATTCTTTGCTTGGGCAAGTTGACTTCTCTAATCATTAGGCCATTTTTTGTTAACTTTCCTTGATGCATAGAGTTTAAACAATTCTTTTTTTCAATTTGGAAGATTATGGCAATTAATGATGTGTACATGTAACATTCAGAAGACAAAATAAAGATAGGATAGCCCATTACCAGTGAGTAAATCCAAATGAAGTGATTGTGTTTAAGCTTGAGATGAACATAACTGAATTTTTTCTATAAATTTTCCAGATTGTTCATATATCCAGACAGACATACACAGAGAGAGACACAAGACTATTCAAAAAGCCATTGTTATGTATTGGTATGTATACATATTAATGTATGTATATATACATACCAATTATAACAATGGCTTTTTGAGTAATCTTGTGATATATCAAGAGCTAATTAATGAATTAGGGCATAAGGCTACATGCTACTTAGTTTTATTTGTTAAATAGCAATAGCACTTAGACTTATATCCCGCTTCTTAGTGCTTTACAGCCCTCTCTATGCAGCTTAAAGAGTAAGATAAATAGAATGAGAGTAACCTAAAAAACAAAAGTGACCCATGCTAATGAAAATAACTCTTTTAATGATGCAGATATTTATGCAAAAAATTAATTCCATATATGCTCAAATATAATTTGATAAATTATCTGCCTAGTTGATCATAAAATAAAAGAAGTACATTTACATTCAGAAGCATCGTTGTATCAGATTTGAAGTCTATGAGAGGATAATTTTTGGAAACTGGACATGACTATTAGCAGATTTTGAAGTATTTTAAAGTTGAAAGAAGTAAACTGAAAGATAATAATCAGGTTCAGGGCATAAAGTGGACTGAAAGAAGTCTGATTAAACTTATCTCTGCATCAAACAGGATGGGAACTGCTGCCCATAGCAAAACAAGATGATAAAGTGGGTTAATAAGATATGAAGCATATCTGCAATGAGCATATATTAAAGAACTGTGGAGGAGGAATACTTTTTACTAATGAAAGTTTAATATAATCTACTCTTTTCCTTTCACTTCCACTATTCCATTAAGAGCCATTAGGAACATATATTTTCTGGGTAACAAAGGTAGGATAGAAAGTTTATTTAGCCTGTGGAAGAATGAAATATCTCAAGATATACATTTGCTTAGCATTTATATAAAGAGGTTAGCTACACCATTTGAAAGTGCTCTGCTTCAGCCTTAATTGATACTTCATAGATTATGCTACTGCATCTATTATTTGAAGATCTGCTAACTCAAACTGATCTATATGTCCAGTATCTAGAAATAACCTGCATGTTTAAGATTTAGTCTCCATATAGGTCTTCAACGTTTATACCAACTGTTGCAGGGGTGGGTTCCAAATCCCATCGCTACTGGTTTGCTTGCACGCGCAGTGCTTCTGCGCATGCGCAGAAGCATCCAGGTGGGTGGGCGGAGCCTCCCACCGCCACTGCTACTGGTTTGCCCAATCTGGTGCAAACCGGTAGTAACCCACCACTGAGCTGTTGATACAAATTTAGTTCATCCAATGACTTAAAATATTGCCTTGAATTTCAAATGTTTAACACTTTGGTCCCATTTCTGAAACATGCATTATACATACTGTTGCCTCAAAGGCACAAAGATGGAGGTCAGAAATCTCTGATAGAGCCTCACCTTCTTTTAATTGTGATCTCTAGATTACAGATCAGTGTTTTATGTTTTAGAATTAAGTCTTGGCAGTACTTCAGATGAGGAGGGGATAAAAACAATTTCTATTTCTTCATAACAGAATGAAGGCTGTTAGATATTATAACTATATGATCCAAAGCGCAACAGTATTCCCCAAATTGCCCACACAATTTGTTTTTATCAGTTGCAGGTCTAAATAACAGTAGAAAACAGCTTAATCAGTAAGTTATTACTAGGATTGAGAGCTGGAAGAGATAATAAGAATAATACAATTTAACAAGTCAGTCAGGAAGTTAAGCTTATCTTCAGTAAATACTCTGCAAAGAGAAGAATTCTGGAAAACGCAGAGAACTGTCTTTCCAGCATTTATTCCAAATCAAAGTTATGACTTTTATTTTTCCAAAATCCGAATACTTATTTTCAGGAAATTAATGTGTAAAGTTTGGAGACTGAATATAACACCAGAAATTAAAGCCTATGTTTTGAGGGCTTTATGTGGCAGCTCAGAAGTTTTAGAACAGGGATTTGGCTTTGCAATCTGAATGAGAAAGTTTGTTTCCATATATAGACTGGACTTCTACAATTTTTCTTTAAATCTATCACTCTTCAATTAATGAAAACAATTGTAATTATTCTGATAAAACATAGTTTAGTTTGCTTTTAAGCTTAAATTTTTACACATTTTACTTATATGCAGTTTTGCTTAGGTGATACTTGTGTGTGCTTAACAAAATATACACTCTTTTAATTTTATTACATAGAACCAGAACGGAATGTTTCCCGTTATGAAAAGAAAAATGTAATGAATTAAGGAAAAAAATTGGATAAGATGATCAATGGAATGGTTATTATCAATTGGGATAAAATAGAAAAAGTGTTATTGCTACAATTCTAATGTTGGCAATCAGCAGTATAGACATCAATCCTGAAATTTGAATAGTTTTAATTTAATCATAAGATACGCAATAATAATGATGCAAAAAGTCTGTATCAATGACACTATCTCAGATAAGAAAAAATTGTTATAATTTTATTATACTATAATAATACTACACAACTCACCAAATAAATGCACCAAATCTTCAATTCAAGAATATTTGGAAATAAATTTTTCCTAGATAAGTAATTTTTCTACTTGCATTTTTGCAAACACATAAGACCATGTTGCCTAGAATTTATGCTTGACTATATTAATTCATTACGTAACCCCTTAAACTGTGACAGTGATCAGGAAAAATCACTGTTGTGAGTTAAATAAAATAAGATTGATTTTAGCTCAGTCCTTACCATGTTTATTTAGAAGTCCCACTGACTTCAGTGCAATGCTTTAGCTGGATACAGTTAAATCCCAGAAACAAACTACTAGGGTTTATTATCACTGAATGAAATTTTGCCTCAGTTACTAATGCAATCCCTCAATTTGCCTTTACTTGGTAAAATGCTTTAAAATATGTATAAGGAAAACTGATTAAATTATAAAAACACATAGTTCTCAGGATTTTATTGGATGAAGTGGTAAATAAATGTAAAAGTTCTAGTTAAGAATGTTATTGATATATAAATTGTTACTTAAAATACACATTACATTTAATGTTGCTTTACTTCAAAAACAACATATTGATCAAATATCAGGTAACTAAATTTCAAACTGTTATAAATCCTGAATAGATTCTAATTTCTTGTTTATTTTCTGCCATCAAGGTCCTAGTATTGTCTTTGCAGTTCCTGGTATTACCCCCTGAAAAGTCTTGAAAAATCCTACAATCTTTTGGAACAGTTTATAGGACTCATAGATAAATAAAAGTGTAAAGGAGTGATAAAGACTGAATCCAACCTCAAGAGCCATGGTGACACAGTGGTTAGAATGCAGTAGTGCAGGCTACTTTTGCTGACTGCAATTTGGCAGTTCGAATCTCATCAGGTTCAAGGTTGAATCAGCCTTCCATCCTTCTGAGGTTGGTAAAATGAGGACCCAGATTTTTGGAGGAAATATGCTGACTCTGTAAACTTAGAGAGGGCGGTAAAGCACCGTGAAACGCTATTGCTATGCTATTTGGGGCATGCACAGGGAAGGATTAAAACCTATAAAATGGTGGGCATGATGTTGCAATTCAAGCCTTGTTTTCTTTTGTCAGTGCATGTGATGTTGTCACACATGCAAGGGCAAGATGCATGGACTATGATGCCATAATCCTGCTCCCCATCTTATAGATTTTGACTTCCTTGACATTACTGTCCCCTATTCCTCTTTGGTGGATCAGAATCTAACAAATTCTGGATAGGTGAGGAAGCATTGACTTGCACAGGTTCTGAACCAATTATTTTTCTGGTGTACAGTCACATAAATGACAGAAAGGTCATAAAATACCAACTCTATCTCAACAATGCTGACTTTTTTCTTTCTTTTCATGTTTACTTACTGTTTGAACTTTGAGGAAATCCAGTTAAGGAAGATGGACCATTCATTCCAGGTAAAAGAACTGGAGGAAGGCCAGGTAATCCTGGGTAAGCTGCTGGCAAACTGATTCCATGAAGCGAACTGCTGTCCATCATGCCTGGCTGCTGTACTGTTAAGCCTAACACATCTGTAGCCTTTTTAATACGATCCAATTCTTGCTGTGCCATCAGCTGTCTAACAGTTGTAGGAGCTAAGTAGTCTTTTTCCCGGTCCAGCTGACTTCCCACAGTTTCTCGCACTTTTGTTATGTGTTGTTTGGAAAATATATGGTCTCTTATGGACAAACGTGCAGAATACTTCACCCCACATAGAGAACACTCCGGCCTTGACCCATCAGTTGCATTCTGATTGATCATAAATGGCTTCCCTATGTTTATTTTGAATTTCTTTTCTTTTGCGCGTGCATTTTGAAACCAAACTTGTACCACACGTTTGGGCAGGCCAATCTCATTCCCTAGCATTTCGCATTCTTGCATGGTTGGAGTCCGATAATCACTAAAGCAAGCCTTCAAGACCTTAAGCTGTAAATTACTCATTTGTGTCCGAAATCGTTTGTGACCAGGCCGATCGCTACTTTTAGATTTAAAGGGATTGTTTGCTCCAAATGGATTAGGTGAACTTGGATCAGCAATGCTTGATGTTTCACTGCGATCAGCATTATCATCAGGATCATCAGTAATGTAAACACTTTGGTCGAAATCACAATCTTTGTCACTTAAATGGATTGATGGGCTCGTCAGAGGGAATAAATGCCTATCATCACTGTTCTCCATATTAGACATGTTTATGTTTTTTGGCAAATTGTCATTGAGAATATTTTTGGGCTCTTTGGGAGTTGATAAAGATTTTGAACCACCACTCATACTTTCGGTTTCATTGTTTCCTTCATCTCCTGTTGTAGCATCACTAATTGCTGTATTAATTGATGAAGTTTCATCAAAGTCAGTTTTACTCTGATCATAACAACTATCAACATGAGCAGCATTCAGATTTTCAATATCTTCATTGCATTCTGCTTTGAAAGACGAAGGACTTAAAAGATTCTTCGGTGACATTTCTGCAGTTTTACTAACAGGAGTTGAGACAGTAGAAGCTAATTCATTTTCACTTGATAAATCAATTTTTGTTAAAGATGATGAATAATCAAAAAACATGTATTTTTGTGGGCTCTCTCCTCCGTCTTCATTGGCTATTAAAGGACTCGGTGGCAAACTATAACCTGCCTGTTTTCCTTCATTCCAGTGTCGACTTCGAATATGACTTTCTAAAGCTGACTTTGCTTTAAACAATGCTCGACAAAAAGGACATCTTTTATGAGACTGGGCTGGCCCTACTGCACGAAATTGCCCTTTTCTTTCTCGAGCTCTTGTGTTTTGAAACCAGACTTGTACAACCCTCTTTTTCAGACCTACTTCCCGTGCAATGTGATCTAGCATTTTTCGAGTAGGATTGGAATCCAAAAGGTATTTTTCATAGAGTATTTCCAACTGTTCTGGAGTAATTGTAGTTCTCAATCGTTTATCCCGGTGCTGGTCCTCACCACTGTTTCCTCCCTCTTTTTCACTACAGTTATTATCATCCTTATCATCCAGTTTTCTTTTAAGTGAACCAGAAACTGAAGCAGTATGGTGAGTTGTGTGACTTGAACCTACTTGTGGTGCCATCTGAGCCAAAGAACTATTCAGCAACTGACCTGTCATCAAAGGGCTATTAGGATCAAATATCATATAGGGCATATCCATAGGCCTTTCTAAAAACTGAGAATGAAGGAATTGATTTTGTGCTGCTAAGAAATGCATGTGTTGGTGCTCCTGCCAAAGTTCTAAAGTGGGAAAGGCAACTGTACACTGGTCACATTGGTACTGTAGTAATTGAGGAGGTAGACTGTTTTGAAGAGGACCCATTGAAATTGTTAAAGGACTGGAAGGAATCGGTGTAGATTGTGATGTAGAAGGTGGTCTGCCTCCTATTTGGGATTGTTTGTGTTGCTGTGCTTGAGAAGCTGAGGGCTGTGCATCAGTGGAGGATCCTGTGGAGGATGTTAGTGTGGATTGCATTAATTTGTTGCTTTGGGAGGAAGTCTCAACTTGTTTAGGTGTAGTATCATTTTGCTTTGGCTTTTCAGTTAAATCGGGTTTGGGAGAGTTTTTGTCTGGCTCGGGTTTGGGTGATGGCATCAAAGGAGTACTAGAACCAGATCCAGAGCTTCCTGCGGTTGTTGGAGCCATACTTTTAGATGAATCAGATGGACCAGAATACGTACAGTTTTTATAAAGAGTTTGATCTGTGGCATCCATTGAGTCCTCTGTTTGACTTTCATCTTGGGCATCATCATCCTCATCTTTATAACACAGTTTTTTCTGATGAGTAATTAAGTCAAAAATTCTAGGAAAAACAACACTACATTTTTTACACTGATATTGCATGTTACTAGTCCTAATGTATCTCTCATTGGTGAGTTCCCTTTTTTCATTATCTTTAGTTTCAGCTTGATTCTCATAGCTTTTTCGAGCCTTTTGACGTGCATTTTGGAACCATACAACAATAACACGTGTAGGTAAGTTAAGTACAGTTGAAAGCTGTTCAATTTCATCGTCTTTTGGATAAGCATTTGTATCAAAAAAATCTTGTAACACTCTCAACTGGTAGTCAGTGAATCTAGTTCTAGATGATCGCTTGCTTAAAGATGCATCAGATTTGTAATGTTCTAAAGAACTGGTTTGTGGTTCAATTCTTATATCTTCCAGAACTGTTATGGGAGGGTTACTAAAATTGTATGGAGAATCTTTGTTTCTCTGTCGTTCCTTAAATAAGGTATTTCGAAACCAATGTTTAATAACTTTTTGTGAAAGGCCAGATTTCTCAGCCATTTCTTGAATCTGTTCTTCACTAGGAGAATTATTAATATCAAAATATGCTCGCAGGATTTTCAGTTGGTCATCTGTGATTCTAGTACGGGGACGCTTGAATTGAGAGTGTCGTAGAAAATTCGGATCTAATCCAAGCTGTTGCTGACAAAGCTGAGTAAGATCTGCAGATAAAGCATCCATTGGTGGTAATTGAAGAGCAAGCTGAGGTGGTAATGCTGGGTGTTGGACTGGTTGCATCATAATTGGGGGGAAAAGAGGAAGATCTAAAGATACTGGCAGCTGCACCGGAGGTGGAGCAGAAGGTGGAGGTGGTGGTGGAGGAGGAGGTGGTGGTGGAGGAGGCGGAGGAGGTGGTGTTGGTGGTGGAGCTTGCAGAGGAGTGGGAGTTATGCTCTGAATTTTTCCAGAGCTAGACGAAGGTTGTGAAGGAGTAACAGATGGAGCTGGAGGTGGAGGAGGTGGTGGAGGTGGGGGTGGTTCTGGAGAAGATGGTGAAATAGGATAAAGCTTGTCATATGCCTCCCTGTATTGACAGGCAAATTTTTCTAGTGCACCATATGGGAAGAACTGACCATGAACGTGTTCCTGATGACTCTTCAATATAAGTATGTTTGAAAATAATTTGCTACATGCTGCACATTCCAATTTGTCAGTATTTTCACAATCACCAGTTTTACTTTTCTTCTGCACCTTCTGCCTATTCTCATTATATTGAATAACCAACTCGAAGCCAAAATTTTCTAATAAAGCCTTGGCTGCATTTCCTCTTGCCCCAGAAGCAATTCTAGGTGGTGGGATAATTGGTTCTGAAGACTTCTGCTTCTTTATTTCTTTGTTTTCTTTCAATCCTTCACTATCACTTGTGAATTCTTGCTTTGGTTTTTCTTGTTTCTCAGAAATCTCTTCAGATTCCTTCATTAAGGGCATCTCCTTCACCATCTGGCATTCTGCATTTACAGGATTTTGCTCTGCTTTTATCAACTTATTAGTCTGCTGCTGTTGTTGCTTTTGGGGCTGAATTTGAGGTGGTGTAACTTGATACTGTTGTGCCTGTTGCTGTAGTAGCTGTAGCTGAGTTTGACCGACATGGTGCTGAGTTTGCATCTGCTGTTTTAGGTCTTCTAACAACGAACCTGCCATACCTGCCATTCCAGGCATACCAAAAGCGGCAGAAGCCGATAAACCCAGATCAGGGCTCAAACTGAATTCAGTCCCGGGAATATAGAATGGAAAAAGAAACTGTGGCTGTTGAAATTGCAGCAATGCCTCTGGCGTCATAGGAAAATGAGGCAAAAATGCAGGGTTCAAGAACTGTGGTTGAAAGAAAGCTGCTTGCTGCTGCAATTCATGCTGGAGTTGCATCTGCAGTTGTGCTGGTGACTGGGGAGGATGATGTGTAGGCTGAGCAGAAATCAATTCAGAAGCCTGTTTTTTAGGTAACTCTTTGGCATCTAGGTGTGTTTCTTTGCTGTTTACTGCTGGTAGGCTTGTAGACTCTACTGATCCTTGGCTAGGGCTATTAACGCTCCCTGCTGTACTAGTTCCACTTAACGTATTACTGTTTGGCTCTAATTTTGCAGCCCTTGCCTTAGTCTGATGCAGTACAGATCTCATGTGGATTTCCAGTGTAGAACTTTGGCTATAAGAAACATTACAAATGCTGCATTTATAGGGTTTGTTGTCAGTGCTGCTGTTGGCTTCTTGAGGGACAGGACTGGATGCTTCCTGCAACACTTTTTTGAGTTTATGTAAATGAGAGACTGAATTATAATGGACCAAAAGAATGTTCTTTTGAGTGAAAGATTCTTTGCACACTGTGCATTTATATGGACGAGAAGGATCTAGAAACTTTTCCATAGTAAAATTTGGCCCTTTTCTAAAAGGTAAGGTCCGCTTTGGTTCTGAGCCCATTTCATCTGGAATCGAGCTGCTATCACTTCCTACAGGACTTGCTTTACCTTCCTGGTCTACCTCATATTCCCTTTCTATATCTTGTTCTAGTGCATGTTCATCTTGTGCCATACTTTCATTTTCTGACCAGAGTTCACCATTCACAGGTAAAGATGCACACAGCTGCTGAATTTCAGCTTCACTGAGTTCTGGATGGCCTGTTTCCAAATGTTTTTTTAAAGCCTGGAATGTACGGAAGCTACGTTGGCAAAGGCTACACATGGTAGCAGCCCGAATAGCATGATACTGGGAATGTATCTGAAGCTTCTGCATAGTCTTAAAAGCCAAGCTACAATGGTTACAACGATATTTATAGACATGGCGATCAGAAACAGAAAGCTGCTGCCTCTTCTGCTGTTCATTCAAATGATCTGGCAGTGATTCAATTATCTTTATATCATTAGTGCTGCTTTTGTTCCATTCTGGCAGTTCAGCAGATTCTTTTAGTGGCTTATGTTCCTCTATTTTAATTTCCATTCCAGTTTTTGATTCTTCAAGCCCAGGAGTATTCTTCTCCTCTGGAGGACTATCACCTGCTTACCAAAGAGAAAAAGAGAGAGAGAGAGAGAGAAAAGAACAATTGATAGATTACTTAGTAGAAAGTATCTTTGACATGAGAATTGTAGACAATCATAGTGACCATTCATTAATAGTTTTGCAATTGCATATCTGCATAGGCAATATAGTATAGACCGATTAGGCAATTCCCATTTTTAGTACATCGGTATATTTTGAAAAATAACTAGATGTAGTCGGTTACGAAGGTTACGAAGAAGATGTGCATACAAATGGCCTTGATGTATTCATTCCAGAGACAATAAGGGGTTCAGGCTCTGAATCATAATTCCTGAAAAAGGCAACTATCTAGTCCTTGTTAAATCACAGTTGGAAAGGAAAATGTTTAGGTATCATTCTAATTAAACACCTAATTAAATATTCCAGGGTTTCTAGTCAATGCATAAAATCATAGATGTGAATGACATTTAAAAGGTACTGCTAGAGAGAAAAACTGAAATCAAAGATGGATATATGAACAGTAGTTATGAGTTTATTTTCACATAGTTTTTGGCCTTTCCTCATTATTAGGTAATTTTTTTCTTTTTCTGTCATTGTTCTTCTTTATCTCCTCCCCCCCCCCCATTAGTGTGGTCTCCCTTCGAAGTTGTAAAATATAAATGGATATTGTTATATAAGTTCACGCGTATGTAATTAAAACAATGCACTGGGAATATACCAAATTAATTATAGCACCAATCTGTGGTGGATTGTTGCTGCTAGTTCAAACTTATTCAAAAACCGAAATGGGCAACTGACTTGTACAATCTTATTAATAGATGTAAATCTAAAACCACAATAAAAGGTAAAGGTTCCCCTCGCACATACTTGCTAGCCGTTGCCGATTCTAGGGGGCGGTGCTCATCTCCGTTTCAAAGCCGAAGAGCCAGCGCTGTCCGAACACATCTCCGTGGTCATGTGGCCAGCATGACTCAACACCAAAGGTGCACGGAATGCTGTTACCTTCCCACCAAAGGTGGTCCCTATTTTTTCTACTTGCATTTTTATGTGCTTTCGAAACTGCTAGGTTGGCAGAAGCTGGGACAAGTAATGGGAGATCATCCCATTACATGGCAGCACTAGGGATTCGAACCGCCAAGCTGCCGACCTTTCGATCGACAAGCTCAACGTCCTAGCCCCTGAGCCACCGCATCCCCTGTAAAACCACAATACACAGCCCTAAAAGAAGCAGTTTAATGTTGAATATATTCAAACCTGGGTTTTTAATCTATTCCTGTCTATAGCAACTTATTACACCTTTGGTTTGTTTTAATACCAAATATAGTATAATCCGTCTAAGGAAACAAAAAATTAAAATAATATATCTGGTTTATAACTCACGGGTAATATCTGTAACTGGAGGTGAGAAGGATCTTTATCAGCTGCACGCAAACAAGAATTCTAAAGGTTCTGACTATTTGGATGGAATTAAAACTATGGAGAAGTTTTGCCATTTGTACATGGGATTGGGGAGACAGGGCTGAAAAAATCCTGCTGGGATTGTTATGTATTGAGTTAAATGAATAAATAATAACGCTCCAGTAAACAAGTTCCTGAAAAATAAAGCGGAGAACTTTCCCTTGTATTTGAGGGGGAAAAAAGACTCTCTTATGTGTGGATATTTTGGTTTTTTTAAAAGCACCTTTAGATGATTGCATTTGATTGGCATTATGAGAAATGGGCAGGGGGAACAAGGGATTCAATGACTCAGGCCTGCCCAGAAATCAGAGTGATCTTTACAATCCAACTCTCATGATTTGCCTAACCAAAATGTTTTGAGATGATGGGATTGAGAATTCTTTTTTAAACTATTACCTCTACTTATTGTTTGCTGTTTTCCAACTATAACAATAAGTAAAGGAAAATCTGGCTGTGTTATCTACTAGATTGGTTTAAAGATTGCATTTATGTTTTATGCTAACCCTTGTTGCAATCCTGAGCAGTTAAAGCTGTCTCTTTGAAGATGGCTATTAATCTCTGCTCTCAGCTCTTTTTTGGGTATAACATGGCTGCCTAAAGTCTGATGCAGATATTTGTCACTATGCGATTCATTTTTATGCGAATGTAATTCCCTCCTCCCTAAAAAAAGAAAAAGCTTTGAGTTCCGTTTTTTATATATAAAACCAGATTTAAAGAAATTAGTCCAAAATTGCAGTACTGTTTATTATATATAGTAATATTACTATTGTACTATAGTAATATAGTAATCTATATTACTAACTATATTACTAACTATAATGTAGTTTTTCCTATAAAAAGTAGGAGAACCATGGCACAGTAGATAAAGCCCTGAAGAGAAATGTCCTATAATATTGTTGTTTTGCAAAACACACTTGATTTTATTAATTGGTTAAAGCAAACCGGACTTTAATCTCTGCATTATTTTCTTTGATGCAGCATTACTGCAGTCTTCAAAGTGAAGGAATATTTTATCAAAAGACACAGATGTTTCAGTTCTGCAGGTGTGGTTTTCATTGCTATACCTGAGTATTTTCCAGACCCCTCAGTTCTCAGGTTTGTAGACATGGCATCACAGTCAGATTTCTCTGAAGCAACTGTTGGCAGTAGCATACTGTTAGGCATCATCATATCTGGTACAGGAACCTTAGGGAGGAAAACATAATTTTGACACTGCTTATCACATGTAGACAAATCATCCAGGAGCTTAAAATTTAGCTCATAAAAATAGCCAAAATGGTATTGGTTAAAATATCCTGAGCAAAAAAGATACTAAAACCTCCACTTAACATAACATAATAAGAGTTGGAAGGGACCTTGGAGGTCTTCTAGTCCAACCCCCTGCCCAGGCAGGAAACCCTACACCATTTCAGACAAATGGCTATCCAACATTTTCTTAAAAATTTCCGGTGTTGGTACATTCACAACTTCTGCAGGAAAGTTGTTCCACATATTGATTGTTCTAACTGTCAGGAAATTTCTCCTTAGTTCTAAGTTGCTTCTCTCCTTGATCAGTTTCCACCCATTGCTTCTTGTCCTGCCTTCAGGTGCTTTGGAGAATAGCTTGACTCCCTCTTCTTTGTGACAGCCCCTGAGATATTGGAACACTGCTATCATGTCTCCGCTAGTCCTTTTCGTTAAACTAGACATACCCAGTTCCTGCAACCGTTCTTCATATGTTTTAGTCTCCAGTCCCCTAATCATCTTTGTTGCTCCTCTCTGCACTCTTTCTAGAGTCTCAGCATCTTTTTTACATCACGGCGACCAAAACTGAATGCAGTATTCCAACTTTGCAGTATTCTCAACTTTGTTGAGTTGAGTGTGGCATTTTTAAGCTATTCGAGTAATACAAAGGCACTACTTCTGAGGGCTCTAAAAAACTAGTTTATATCTCACACATCTGGGTGAATAGAGCGATAAGGTTTTATTTTTATTTTAATTATCAGAATTCATGTGTGTCTGACATTTTACCTTGTTTTAACTAGACTTTTATATAATTCTGTCATTGAGGTCCTAAAAATATTTCATCATCCCTGAAAAATATCTTAGGGTTTCCTCTAGTGATATCTGTATTGTATTTTAGAAACATTGAAAGAAAAAAATAATATTGGCGACAAAGCAGTTGTACATCTTAACACATACAGATTTGACTATATGTAATAATGTTCTTTAAATATACATTTTCCACTAATGTACATATTATATTATATGACTAATACTTGTTTTTTATTAAATATTCAAGGTAGCTAAATAAAACAAAATTATGATTTTCCTCTATATAAAAAGAACTGAGATTTTTGCGCTGCTCTTCACCATTATTTACAAGTTTCATATAAAACTGACATTAAATTTAACTATTAGCTTCCCATAGTCATACACATGATATGGGTGGATATCTAAATAAAATAAATAAATATACAAAGAAATAGTAATTTCTAATGCTTTTAGCTGTCACAATACGTTACAGCAAATGAAGAAGAAAAGTTTCCCTACAGGGAAAAGTTAATAGCCAATCTGCTTTAGGAAGTGCATGGAGCCACAGAGGTGAGCATCTTGATCTTGAAAGGTTGACTTTAATGAGAGCTTAAGACTCCTGTGTCTTTGAAAATTAAGGTTAAGTGAATAGGCCAAAAAGATGAACTAAGTTATTGACAGAAGTAGAGATCTCAGGAGCCCCTATTCGAACTTCCTAATTCCATTTCCAGCATTTATTCATCACTGTTTACAATTAACATATATGTAAAAAAAAATGAACATTTTAAATACTTACTGTCATAAGCAGTTTTTCCACACAATCAGGTGACACACTGTGCAAATGAGTCAGATGCAATTGCAGATGCATTTTGTTGCTCAGGACATCCTGACAAAGGGGACAGCAGATCACAGGCTGCATAGAATGTTGTGACAAAACATGCATCTGTATACGATTTGGGTCCCTGCTATTGTAGTTACAATAAGGGCACTGGTAAAACTGGAAAAAAAAACACCATAAATTCAGATTATTAGACAAATAAATTGGAAAAAAATGACTTATTACTACTATAAATACTACATTTTCTTCAAGAAAAAAATGAATAATGCTTCTTCTGCTTCTTCTAGTCAATCTCTCATGGTAACAATATTTTCTGGGAATTTATCATCATTTTCACATTTTTAATGCCTCAAAAACAGTTTAATTTTACATGAAAAAGAAGTAACATGGTGGTTTATCTGCAGCCTATTCATTAGAGAGTACATGTTTGGGGGTATAGGTAAGTAAAATTCTTGGACTTCATACCTTCAGTACACATACCCAAGTCCACACAATTATTATTGATCTGAAACAATCCACTACTACAGGATAAAAACCTTCTTCAGTGAAAGTTATGGACTATAATATATCATTTTATCATAATCTATCATGCTGGTCTTCAGAAATGCTGCCCTATAAATTGCCAGTTGTGAGACCATGATTTTGAAGATAGACTCATGGGATCAATTGGGACAATAGCTATTGTATCAGCCTCTCTGCTGCACAGCAACTTGCTTGCCTACACTGCTGGAACTCATTTCAGGATTGGCCATGGACTTTCCAAGGCTTATGATTTTAGGGACCTTCAATTAGCTATCCCGGGACAGACCTTAAAAACAGCCCAGGAGTTCATTGGCCATCAATCAGTCACTCATGGCCTGACTTGAAACAGTGGTCACACTCTGTCAGAACAATGGCAACATGATCTGAGGGGAGAACTATTTTCAGCCCCTCTGTCATGGTCAGATCATGCTCTGGTAACTTTGATATTCTTTTATGTTACCCTGTTATGCAGGCATATAGGACATACAGTATGCATCAATCCACTGCCAGCAACTGATGAACCTGATGGAGTTCCAAAGGACTGGGGTTACTATCTGAGATTCTGCTGCAAAGCCCAATGATGTGGACAGGATCCTCAGGACTGTAAGTACAGTCATCTGTGAATAGATCCATGCCCCCCTGGTTAGTTAAGGCTACCCAGCACATGACATGTGGTGGGTCCTAGTGATGGTTAATTCATCCTTGAGTCATGGGGTGTATCTGGGCAATTTAAAGAAGTACCAGTGCTCCCTTTTCTCAACAAGCCATTCTTGGATTCCATAGTTCTGGATAATTTTTGTCCAGTCTCCCACCTCCCCTTTTTACTGGAAGATGGATAAGAAAGTAGTAATACTGCAGCTCCAGAAAATCCAGGATGAGACAGATTATCTTGATCCCTTCCAGTTAAGTTTCAGGTTGACTGGGATAGAAAAAGCATTGCTCATCTTGGGCGACCTCTAGCAGGATTGGGGCCTCTCAGTGGCCTTGGATACTATCAACCTTGATATTCTTTGGGGTCAGCTTTGGAACTGGAGGTGGGGCAAAATTTTGTGCTGGTTCACCTCCTTCCTCTGAGATTAGTCCCAGCAAATGTGGATATGGGGTGAAAGCTACTTACCTTCCTTACCGGTCTGGAAGTGCACGTGTCGCATGTGTGAGCTCGCTTCGCTCATACATGTGCATCACATGCATGCACAGACCGTCTGTGCATGTGCAAAAACATTTGTGCATGTGCAGGTTAAAAATACATTACTTCTTAGTTAAAATGGGTGGGCAGCGCTTTGCTCTGCCATTGCTACCGGATTGCCGAACTACTGGTCATGATCTCTACCAGATCACGCAATCCGGTCCGATCTGGGAGCATTTTACCCCTGGGAAAAGAGGTCCAGCCTCTTTGTGGATGCTACAGGGCTCAGTACTATCTACATTCTTTTTTAGCTTCTAATCTTACCTCTGTTGAGTAAAATTATTGGTCACCATGGGCTGACCTTAACTCTGGGGACAATATCATCAATATGCAAATAACATTCAGCTGTATATCTCTATCTCAGGTGAAGTAAGTGATGCTGTGGATGCTCTTTTACTGTGCTTAGAGGTTATTAGGGTCTGGGGAACAACAGGCTTCAAATAAACTTTGTTAAGAACAAGTGGTGGTGGTAGGGGGCTCCTCTGTATCCAGGAGTTTGCCATATTTGGTTTGTACTGTCCCAGACAAATCCAGTACGTAATTTGGGGGTTCCCCTGGAGTCATGACTCCTGCTTGAGAAACAGGTGACAGCCATGTTTCAGGCCTTTGCCGGATGTTACGTTGTACATCCTTTCTGGATCAAGAACACCTTCTTTCAGTCATTCATGCTCTGATCATCTCCATATAAATTATGTACTCTATATAGGGCTAGCCTTGAAGAGTATCTGGAAGCTGCAGCTAGTGCAGAATACAGGCAGTTTTGTGTGTGTTCTAGGTTTTGCATGTAACATCTTAGCAACGTGAGTTGCCTATGCTGCCAGTTTGCTTCCAATTCAAGGTGCTGATTATCACCTTTAAAACCTTACAGGGCATCGGGACAAGTTATCTGAAGAACTGTCTTGTCCTAATTATGTCAATCTGTTTCACCCAGTCAAGCAAGAAGGGTGTACTGCAGACCCCACCAGAGGTGGTATTCAGCAGATTCTGATCAGTTCGGGAGAACTGGTAGCGGAAATTTTGAGTAGTTCAGAAAACTGGTAAATACCACCTCTGACTGGCCCCGCCCCCATCTATGCTCTGCCTCCCAAGTCCCAGCTGATTGGGAGGAAATGGGGATTTTACAGTATCCCTCTCTTGCCACATCCACAAAGCCATGCCATGCCCACAAAGCCACATCCACAGAACCGGTAGTAAAAAAATTTGAATCACACCACTGGACCCCTCCCAACAAAATTTTGATGGGTGAGGTTTAGGAAGAGAGTCTTATATGCTATTTCCTCTGCCCTGTGGAAATTTTGCCCCCAGAGGTATGGTGGGCCACTTATTCTGCTGGCCTTCCAGAAGAATGTCAAGACCTGGCTCTGCTAATTGGCATGAAGATCTAAGAGTGACCTGCAAATCTGATGATGGTTAGGGCATTCCCTCTATCTGTTTAATTTTTTAATCAATTTTTTGTCCAGTTTTTTTAACTTTGTTTTAATCTATGTGTCTTTATATGGATGTATGACTTTTATTTGTAAACTACCCAGTGTCACTTAAGAGAGAGGGGGTGTATACATTTGATAAGTAAGTAAGTAAGTGTAAATTATAGTTCATTATCTGTTGCAGACAGATTTGTTTATCTTTCCAATCCAGGGCTGACAGACAACAACTGGCCCAAAATCATCCAGCCAGTTTCTATGCCTAGGTATGGGCTAGAACGGCTTCTTCCCACTGCTAATCCAGCATTTTATATATAGACACTTTAATATCCTGCTATATTTCAAATTCTGTATAGAGGTCATCTTGAAATAAAGGTTAGCTCAGAAGGATTACTTGACAGTATCAGCTACTGGGAAAAAAGTACACTTTATTCAAAATTTGGGTTTCATAATTATTATCCCAAGAACTTTTTTTCCTTCTAAGCATCTGTTTACTAGTTGCTGTTTCATTTTGATTTCCAGGTAGTCAAAAAAATACAGCAATCATATATTGTAATACTGTGATTAATAATCTGGTTTGGAAATATTAGTTTCATATGCTTAGCTGAAAAACATTTTATGGCTCATTGCAACCTGCATAAATAAAGTCCATGATGAATTAAAGTATTTCACTAAAATTGTTCATAAATAAAGCCCTAAGATAGAAACATTGTAATAATACTTTTTACCTGGTCATGACCAAACTTATTTTCATCAGAATATTTGGTCTTTTTGGGTGGACCATCTTCTTTAGTTGGAAGTAGTGGTTGTTCCCCTGCTGCAATATTTACTTTTGGTTCCTTCTCTGGTGTGTTTATTCCTGCTTCCAAAACAACATGCAAGAATATATTATAAATAGCTACGATTGTCATTAGATCTTATGCTATGACCTATAAAAGTCTTTTAAATATTGTAGGTTTTCATCTTACAGCAGAACTCTTTTTGAAACTGAACAGGTACAAAGGTGACAGCCCACTTATCTCTGAAGCAGAGCAAACTCTATAAATACATTAAAAATGTACTCTTCTCTCTTGTTTAGCTAACCTTATGCTGCCCTAAACAGTAATCAATAACTAGATCTCTCTAGTATTTCACTCGGAAATTTTACACCACATTACGCAAAATCAAATCATAGCCTCAGTTCTTGCTCCAAAATAATTAATTTCCAAACATTCTTCTTTTCGCTGTATCTAATTAAGAATATATTTGTCATGTTGTTCAGATAAGATGTCTATTATTCCCAATTATTGCAAAACATATAATAAATATTGAGTCGAATACATTTTTCATCATACCTCTAGAAGACTACTGAAATCAATGGGACTTAAGTTATTCATGACTAATTAAATCCCACTGATTTCAATAGATATAATATAGGCATAACCATATTACAATTCATTTAAAAGAAAAAAACACCAGCTTAAGCACACAAAGACAAATAATGCTGATGCAGTGACTTAAAATATGTTTTGTACTTAAATGCTAAATTTAAGTGTGTACTAATAATATAATTAATATCCAGCATGAGCTAGCTTCTTAATGTAGCCGGGTTAGTACACATCAAAGAAAAGAATGCAATTATAATTTCCTAGATCATAAGAAAATTCTTTGCCGCCTCAATTTGTAGAGTAGTCTCTTTTGCTAGGCTGGATATTTCAACAGCATTGGGTAGTCTGGTCACATACATCTCACGACAAACACAAAACCTCATTTACCAACCATTCCAATCTCATCATAGTGTGGCATCATCTGACCTTTTTTCTGTTGTTTATTATGAGTATTTCTAATTTTAACTTTCAATTTTCACCATCTTCCAGTCAATTTGCAACTAAATTATTTCCAGGGTGAGGACACTATCACTGGACAACTGGGTGCAAATACATCTTGAAGTGCAATGACGCTAAACCATTGATTGCTATCAGATCCAACATAAATATATTGTCGAAGGGAGACGCATGAAGGATCTTGATTTTTAAAATCCACACAGAGTTCACATAAATGAACAAACTGACCTTACTGTCTAATGTCTTAGTTTTAATTTTAAAATAGGGTCATGACTGTCACTGATGAAAAGCTTGCAGAATACTTATAACGAACAGAAAGCGTATTGGTGGAGAGAGGAACAGAATAAATCTTTCTATTAAAAAATACTTTTTATTTGAAAAATAACAGAAACCCTGCAAGAATAAGTACATTCAGAAACAGCAAAATATATTGAATGTGAAATCTTCAAAATATATAAATACATTTTATTAGAAATACATTAAAATTGACAGTACTATATATTTCAGTGTATTATTTCCTTTATTAAATTTAGGAAACAGAATTAGTGAAACTTTAAAAATAAAGCTAGAATTTTAGATTGATTAAAGATCAAGATTATTCAAATAAATTGCAAATGGAAAAAGCCTTGTTTGGATTTCTTTTATAAAGGTTTAAGGTTTTCAGAATCTTAAGGGTCTAGGAGGTTAAAGCATTTTAAATATTAATAATCATGTTTTAAAACCAAAAAAATCCATCTCTTATACCAATCATTTTACCCTTAAATTAGATTAGCACAGCAAAGTATTTTCCTTATTAAAATGCATTAAAATGCCCTAAGCTGTGTAGGCAGCAGCAAAATGGTATGAATAACATTTGGGGATGCTTTGTGCACTGTCTCACATCCCATTCCTTTGCCTCTTCTCTGATTATGGGATTCAGGACTCCCAAAGGACTACATTGAAAGTGTGGGTCAGGAATTCCAAGATCCTTACTCATTTATCCTTTTGTATTTGGACTATATCCAGCTTATCCATGAAAGCCAGCTGAGTGATCTTGGGCCACTTACTCTCTCTCAGCCCAACTAACCTCATAGAGGAGTTGTTGTTGTAGGGGAAATAAGAAGAGGAAGATATGTTTGCTGCGTTGAGTTATTTGTAAAAATAATAAAGGTGGGATACAAACTTGTTCTGTCTAAGAATTGTGATTATCATGTAGGGTATAAATATTAGGCTGAGGCATGCTTAAAAAATGATTCAGACAATAATGTATCAGAGTAACATTTCACTTTAAAGTAGTGGTGATATTTTTCAGGTTTCTGGGAAAGGCAACCAATGCTTATTGAAAGCCACAATTAAAGCCACATCTTTATTGCAACTCAATAAAGCAGTTACATTTTCCTTTAGGTTTACATGAATCATCATCACATATGTCACAAGTATCAATTGTTCACTTTATTTTCTTTGAAAAACCCGGCTGCATTATACTTCAATGACATTAATTTTCAGATTCATACTCCTTATTGCATAAAATCAGTCTAATACTGTATTTTCTGCAAACTATTTAGATTCTAAACCAACAATAGCATATCGTCTATATAAAAAAAATCAAGTACATCAACAAGTCCAACCAACATACTTCTAATGTCATCAGAAGGGATGCTGCTCTTCTGCACATTCAAAATAATCACTTCCTAATCTTTAAACATACAACTGTCTAATAAAGTCCAAATTAATAAAGAAACAAATTATTTACATTTTCTTATACAATACAAGGCAGCAGCTCAAGCTAAAGCATTTCTTAATCCCCATCCAACTCCCCACCCCCAAATTCTTTTCTATCATCTGGAGTTTATTTCTATCCATTATGTTCTCAGGATTGAATACCACAAAATACTTTTTGTATAATAGATTTTATATTAATGGGGGGGGGAGTGAGTTCCTTTCGTAAAATGCAATGGTCAATGCTATTAATGCTCTGCCAGTGATGCTTTATTACTTGAGATGGGCAGCATATAAATTTGATAAATAAATAAATGCATACATACATACAACTATGTCAGAAACTTTTCCATCATGAAGCTTCAAAAGTAATTAGACATTATCTAAATAAGATTTATTCAGAATTTCCAGGCACTGACAACTTACCACACATACTAAAAAGTATAAACCATTTCTGATACTGATCGTTTTTAGAATCACTATGTTTGTTTTTTTAAGAAGAGGTGGCCTACATCTCCTTCATAGGGCAAGTACCACACCTTTCTTCCGAAAGGCAATAACTATCCTCAAAATTGAGATTTAGAACCCTGTTTTGATGTGCCAATGGGTGACTCAGTTCTTCAAACAATGTGCAAAGTGTGGATTTTTGCTCACATAAGAACAAAGCCAAAAAAACTCCAGCCTGAAGATGATGAGTAAGATCTCATCGAAACGTTGCCTAAATACTTTCAATCTTACACGGGAAAAGACCCGAACATACTAAAACCTGCATATATATATACCCATGAAAACCTACAAAAACATATATATAATTATACACACACACACACACACACACACACACGTATGTATACATACACACACACACAAACTATATATATATTGCTCCCAGAAGCACGAAGCTGAAGCCTGAAGATGACGAATGAGACTTCGTCGAAACGTCGCCAAGACACTTCCAATTTTACACGGGAGAAAATCCGAACAACCAAAGACCTATATACAAACACCCGTGAAAACCTCAGAAAACAAATATATATATATATATATATATATATAATTATACATATATATAGTTATATATATTGTTTTATATATAGTATAAATAGTTTATATATATATATATATATATATATATATATATATATATATATATATATATATATATAGCTATATATATATAGTTTTATATATAGTTTTATATATGTGTGTGAGTCTATATGTGTTACAATAACCTACCATTGCCACATCATGTTAGCCAATATTCAAAAGAATTCCACCAATTCAGACTGCAGGCATAAATTTGTTTTGCCATTACTACTCTCCCCTCAAAAAAGTTTATATTTTAATCAGCTTCTTTTCAGATTTTTTGCCATGTGCATTTCATCTATTGTCGTGTGTGTTTCATTGCAACCAGTTCTTCAAAAAACAAGATGATGGTCAGGCAATGCCTATAGAAAAAAGGGTGCTTGGGTTAAATTGTATTTATAGCCTGAGCCAGAACTGCTGGACATGGCAGCTGGAAATTTCCTTTGAGACAGTCAGATTCCATTAGGATTCCTGAGCCTTCAAAGGAGATTATTTCTAGTATGTTTCCAACCACTTTAGAAGGTCAGAAATCTCTGAAAATGCAGAGTGATATTTCCATATGACAGAACAGTGGTCACTCCCTCTGGCAGGAGAAGCCAAGTGGAAGCAATTAAAGTTCGAGGAAAGTGAAACATAGGAAGTAGAGATAGTGAAAATTACTCATACAAGACTGTTTATATGGCAGTTGTTGGGTATGACACAAACATGGATATGTTTGCTGCTTTGAGTTATTTCTAATAATAAAAATGTGGGATGCAAACAAATAAATAAAATCTGCATTGTCTCACTTACAAATGTCTTATGAATGACCATTATTTATGAATAATTTTCACTGTTATCACTGTTGTATGTAAAGAAAGAGGGAGCTAGAACTACCTGATTTAAAATTGTATTTTGCAGCTTGTTGCTTAATATGAATGAAAGAATGGATGACTTTAAGAAAGAGATGTTATTGGACTTCGAAGGACATGATTTAAGATTTTATTGGCATGGCTATTTGTAGTATGATAAAGGCAAGGTTAATGTACATTTTAAAAATCACTTATTAGACATTCCACATTGACAATTTAGAATTTTAATATTCTTTAATAAATAAAGAATTATATTAAAATCCCTTTATGGATATCACTCCAATTAATTATTATTATTATTATTATTATTATTTTAGAATGGAAATGAAATTTAAGCAAAATGGTTAATTGATGCTGCTTTGTTGAATTTTTTCTGTAAAGCACTATAGAGTGAAATATAAGTCTGCATGCTGTTGCTTATTGCTATGTGGGGTTATGTACAAAGGTGATCATATATTAAAATAATGTAATAAATAAAAATCTTATTACTAAGATGTAGAAACCTTTATTGAAAATAGAAACAGAATGAACAAATTAAAGTTGTTATGAGACAATGGGCAAAAGTAGTAATAATATATAGTTAAGCCAATGGGAGAATATGTGGAAGAAATGGTTGAAATTTACAAAGAATTTTAATTTTAAAAAGAAGTTTTATAAAATGGCCAGTGTATGAAAGCAGATAAACTGTCAAAAATGTACAAGGGAATTTCAAACATTTGTTGAAAATACAATCAGACAGATGGTATATATTTTCATCTTTGGTGGACAGGCAAGAAAGCTAGAAAATACTGACATCAAGTATGTCTTCTAATTCAGAAGATTTGAAAAGTGAATACACAGTTGAAACCAGATGTTTTTCTTTTCTTTAATGGACAAACAAATGGGAACATCTTACATAACTTTGCTTTAGTATATGATAACAGCAGTGAGACTTATATGCACAATGGTGAAAGGACTGATAAATATCTACAATGGAGCAATGATGATAAAGCTCATAGAATTGGCAGAGATGGCAAAATTGACAGTTTTGATTAAAGAAAAGACTGACTTATTTTATTTCTACATGCAAACCATCTTGAATTTTTTGGGAAAAACTTAAAGAAATGAACTGTTGATTTTGGAATTTGATGATTAAAATTATACATGATACATCTAGACAAATGTTAACCTTAGAGCCATGTTGACGAACCTATGGCACACATGCATGCGCAGGGGCATGTGCGGGGCACACGTGCATGTGCAGGGCTGTGCACACATTGCATTTCGGGGTTTGGGCACTTGCTTTGGGCACTCGGTCTGGAAAAGGTTAGCCATCACTGCCCTATAGTAAGTTTGATGCTTTTTCTTTATTCATATCTCTACCAAAGGAGTCAAAATTCATTATTTCTTTATTTTACTTTTCTTTTCTTTAATGGACAAACAAATGGGAACATCTTACATAACTTTGCTTTAGTATATGATAACAGCAGTGAGACTTATATGCACAATGGTGAAAGGACTGATAAATATCTACAATGGAGCAATGATGATAAAGCTCATAGAATTGGCAGAGATGGCAAAATTGACAGTTTTGATTAAAGAAAAGACTGACTTATTTTATTTCTACATGCAAACCATCTTGAATTTTTTGGGAAAAACTTAAAGAAATGAACTGTTGATTTTGGAATTTGATGATTAAAATTATACATGATACATCTAGACAAATGTTAACCTTAGAGCCATGTTGACGAACCTATGGCACACATGCATGCGCAGGGGCATGTGCGGGGCACACGTGCATGTGCAGGGCTGTGCACACATTGCATTTCGGGGTTTGGGCACTTGCTTTGGGCACTCGGTCTGGAAAAGGTTAGCCATCACTGCCCTATAGTAAGTTTGATGCTTTTTCTTTATTCATATCTCTACCAAAGGAGTCAAAATTCATTATTTCTTTATTTTACTTTTCTTTTCTTTAATGGACAAACAAATGGGAACATCTTACATAACTTTGCTTTAGTATATGATAACAGCAGTGAGACTTATATGCACAATGGTGAAAGGACTGATAAATATCTACAATGGAGCAATGATGATAAAGCTCATAGAATTGGCAGAGATGGCAAAATTGACAGTTTTGATTAAAGAAAAGACTGACTTATTTTATTTCTACATGCAAACCATCTTGAATTTTTTGGGAAAAACTTAAAGAAATGAACTGTTGATTTTGGAATTTGATGATTAAAATTATACATGATACATCTAGACAAATGTTAACCTTAGAGCCATGTTGACGAACCTATGGCACACATGCTGAGATGGCACACAACGCCTCCTCTGTGGGCCGTCACCCCAGTTCAGCTATGCCGCGCATGCGTGCGTGCCTCCCGTTGGCCAGATGGTCTTTGGGTCTCTGCCATGCATGAGTAGGGGGAGGGGCGCATGCGGGGGGCCACTTGTGCATGCATGGTGGGTGGAGCACATGCAGGGGGCACACATGCATGCGCAGGGGGCATGTGCGGGGCACACGTGCATGTGCAGGAAGCATGTGCTCATGCATAGGGGGCAGGGCGCATGTGCAGGGGCTGTGCACACATTGCATTTCGGGGGTTTGGGCACTTGCTTTGGGCACTCGGTCTGGAAAAGGTTAGCCATCACTGCCCTATAGTAAGTTTGATGCTTTTTCTTTATTCATATCTCTACCAAAGGAGTCAAAAGTCATTATTTCTTTATTTTACTTTTTCTTTTCTCTTTTGCACTTATATGCTCCTCTGGAAGAAGAACTTCATCTCATTAGCAAGCAGACCCCATTAGCTATAATGCATTGACTGTGTATGCATGGCACGCTTACTCATACTTTAAGTGATTCTTTCTGGATTTCTAAATAAAAATGTGCCGGTCCATCTCATAAGAATGGAATAGTAAATTTTTCTTACATAAACCAGAATTGTGTGATTCATATAATCATCAATTTTATAATTCTTTAATCCTAAAACAACAAAGATTATGAATTTGTTAACTTAAATAAATTATGTTAGTTAAATTTACAAGAGGGAATATCAATCAAATATACAAACTTGTGAAATAAAGCACAACATCCTATAAACACTTGTATTTATAAACTAAAGAACTAGGGCTAGTGCGTCTGACATCAATTACTGTAATTAAAATATACTATAATACTAAAAATTATAGAAGTCAGTATAAGATTCCTTCTAATTAGAATTTAACTAAAGAATAATTTTATTGCACAATAAATGATGAATTTCCATTATTCCTTACATTTAGCACCTTGTTAAGTAGTGTTCCCTTTAGCCATCTCAGAAATTTATTACATTTTCTATGCAAATGTATTAATCTGGATAAATTCCATATTAATTACCACACTGTGTTGAGTTGTAATTTGGATTATAATTAATCTAAAGTGGCACTAGAATTAAATGACAATATAAATGAGGCATTAGAAGACTCTTGTCTTCTAAATCAATATTCAGTAAACATAGTTTTCTTGTTGCCAAGTCTTTGAAAGCCTCCATCTGAGATAAGGAAGGCAATACAGAACAACAATTTATATAAATGCTTGAGCACCAAACATGTTAATCC
This sequence comes from Ahaetulla prasina, assembly GCF_028640845.1. Classification (NCBI taxonomy): domain Eukaryota; kingdom Metazoa; phylum Chordata; class Lepidosauria; order Squamata; family Colubridae; genus Ahaetulla; species Ahaetulla prasina. Next base: position 40,475,944 of record NC_080541.1, read on the forward strand.
CTTCTTTTCTAATGCATTATATGCTAAAAAGGGGTGAGAGCACTTTTTTGTCTAGCTTGTTAAGGCTATGATTAACTTGTTGGTTTTCTGGGATTTCTTTGCCAATACTTAATTCAGGAGAAGAAAATCCAAATTAACATTCAATTATACATAAGCAGTTATGCAGTCATTAAACATAGTTGTCAGCTGTGTTGAGAATTAACCTCACTGAATGAATACTTTATATGCAGAATTAATTTAGAGAATTCTATTGTAGGATTCAAAAGGTCAGTTTGAGAATCTGAAATGTGAACTAATTTTTTTCAAGCTTCTTACAAAAGCATCTGCCTTTAGCATCTAAAGGTGTTCCAATGCACCACAGGACAACTGGAGCATAGGTGACGCTAATTAAACTTGAATTATTGTTCATGGAACTTGCTATCTATGTTTCTGAAGTTCACCACTTCTGCCTATTGCCCTATTAAAAATGAACTTAGTCAAAGAACTTAGATGATTTATAACAAATATTTTAGACAGAAAACATCTCAGAAATATAAAGTTTACTTAACAGAGTACAACACAAAGAAGCCCGATGTTTCACAAAAAAAAATTTCTCTTTTTCCATTACACTTCTATAGTAATAAGCCGAAGCAGCATGTCTTTCAATACCGCCTTTAGATTTACCTTCCAAGGAAAGGGCATGTATATTTTAAATAATCCCTACAGACACACTCTGTTATGAACAGTTCTTGATTTCAAAAGCTAAATAGTATCAGTGCTAAGGATATTTCTGAGCAGTGATACACAGCTGACATATATCTATGAGCCAAATCTTTATTTCTTAAATATTACTGAATTTTGCATAAAGAAAAAAAATAGTGTTTTCATACTTCTACTGCTTACAAAGTAAACAATAATTTAGCAGTATCTCTAAGTAATGGTTCATTTAGAGGAAAATAAATCTGCATGTAAAATAATAATTCCTGATTAACTGAATGTCTTTATGGCGAATACAAGCTCTTTTATCTGCTGTTGTCATTTGGATTCAAGGAAAAGATATATGAGCACCTGAAACTAATAGCTTTCAACCTGCTTCAGCACCTCTTCTGCTTCAGTGAATCCAGCATAATATAACTAGGAATAGCGTGCAGCAAAAGTAGCCAATGTAATATTCATTGTGACCATAGATTTCCATCTCATAAATAAAAAGCATGGATGGAGTCACATTTTGCCAAATCAAATACAGAAAAAGCTTTGTGTATCCATGCCAGATGCTGGCCTTGGGTTTGTTTGTGCACAAGTAAATGCCATGACATGGGAGTTCTGTTTTCAAAGACAGTAGCTTTCATTACAGAGCTTTGTATATTCTTAAAGATCAATATTTCCCAGCTCATAATCTGTTTTCAATGATATTTCCTCCTTCTTGGCCAAATCATCTGTAAACCTTTTAATAGATTTTCTGTATTTCTCCCCCCTGTAAATACCAGATAAATGGCCACGTAGAGGGAAGATTCCTGAATCTAAGTGATCATATATCAAGAACAGAAAGCTGATGGAGGGGAGGGGGGGAAGCATTCCCATTGTCTTAGGGCTCTGCAAAGAGATGAAACATGAATGCAGGGGAAATTCCTCAAGTAGTGTGGAATCTTATGAAAAATTAATATGCCATCAGAAGAATACAAGTACAGCTAAGATTAATGAAAGGTGCTTAAAAAAATTACAAGCACACAAACTGATTTGATTAAAAAATAATCTCACTAGTTGTTCTATAATATTCTTCAGCTTATCCACATCTATCCTGTCAGATGGTTATGATTAAAAATAGGTCAATGTCAGGCTACTGATAAAAATCACATGCAAAATACACATGCAATAGATAATACCAGGAATGTCCAGACAGTTTTAAATTAAACAAGCAAACAAACAAACACAACTATTTAATACCCATTTTAAAAGAGAGGAGAAAAAAATCTAGCATCTTACCAGAGTCTTTACTAGCTTTTCTGCCTTCACTTTTATTTCTCTCTTTTTCACATGTGTCTTTATCATCAGCAACAGCCACTGATGAGCTTTTAGTAGACCCTTCTGCATCTTCAATTTGTTCTTCTGCGAATGAGCATTAAAAAAATGACAAAAAAGCTAGCTTAGGGACCATTCAACATGAGGTGTAAATATGATCTTTAATAAGATCAGGATTACATTTAATGAGACATTGTCAGAAATTGAAAGAAGGACACTTAAAAAGACATCAGATATCAATTATTAATAATCTGGGTTGTTATGGTGCAGCCCGGGAACCATATTTTTTAAACATACAGTGATAACTAGAGCTACAGAACAAGTAGATCGTATCGGCTACAAATAGTATATTACTATCAGCAGTACTAAAGTAATATATTCAACATAATAATAATATATAGCAGTGTATTTGAGAAACCCCTCAAAAAAATAAATCTGATTAGAATCAATACATTTGCTAATGTAAGTCTGTAAATACAATATGAGATCTCACATTTCTTCTTCAGGAGGAACCAGTTGGGGTAAATGAAACATCTTGGCATATTGCCTTTTAAAAAAGTGACCTTACTTACACCTCACTTACATGTTCACACCAGCTAGATTACATGAAAATCTTCACAGTAACTCAACCCAATTTAATTATTCAGTAAATCTTAGCTATGTTGCTACTAGTGGATTAATCTTTTTATGCAGTTAACTTCTAGGCTAAGGCCATGTAGCACTAATCCGTGAAAGGCCTACTGTTCCTTTTCATCTTGTGATCATTTGTCTGTGACTGTGCTGATGTCACATTTTAATGAATTTTAGCAATCTGAGTAATGCCAGATAACCAGACTTGCAACTCCCTACAGCATAGCATGCTGTTTTCATCACAATACGAGAAAGAAAGAAAGAAAGAAAGGAAGGAAGGAAGGAAGGAAGGAAGGAAGGAAGGAAGGAAGGAAGGAAGGAAGGAAGGAAGGAAGGAAGATTTCAGTGCAGGATGGGAGAAGGTGATCAAATGGGATTCAAAACACCAGGCTGCTCAATTTCATAAAGTCTTTAATGACCATATAAATTAACACTGGAAAGGCAAAGGGTCACAGACACACATTTGCATACACGCCTCTATTCACTTTTGATAAGGAGAGCCTTTTTTTTGCTTGGGGAATATGATACAATTAACCCTTCAGATTCCATACAAAATGCAGCTACCAACATTTTAAGTGTCAAGCATTAACTCAAAATTACACACTACATAAAATTTTCATTGTAAATGCTATAGTGATTGAAAGGGGAAATTGTGGCCCCTTCCACCCCCCATGTTTTATTAATAACATTCTGACAGCAGAATGAAATATCCTCTGTCATGTGGAGCAGCTGAGCACAGAAAAATTGCTACTTAGTGTTTTACTTGCAGTGGAGCTGAATCTACAAGGAAACAATTGAAGCCACTATCAAGCTACCATAGGCGATATAAATGGAAAGAAAGAAATAGATATAGTGGGATATTTTGCATTAATTTCTTGAATACGCTATGCTGCAAGCTACATATCAGCAGCTTTTTGGAGAGAAATATTTCCGAGAACCAGAAACATTAGGAAATGGGGGGGGGGGAAACCCTGTCTTCCTTAAAAATGTAGATGTAATAATAATCAGCAATGAATGGAATAAACAATTCCTTTGGTATTAGCATGCTTATTTCTCCCCCTCCTCTCTCTGTGGTATAACTAATCAAACACTGTAAGGTTCCTAGTCACAGCTGGAAACAATGCTGTGTTTATTAAGGGTGATGGGAGGGCACAGTCTGCGATGCTGTACGCTTATGATTGTGACTAGACTGTGCTATGTTAATGCAAATAGATATAGAAAGAGAGATGTGTGCACAATGCGCATATTGCCCATCTAGTCAAAACTCATGGTCTAACACAACCTATGGCAATTCCACGCTGAATATGCTCACAGATGGGCAGATTTCCTCCCCCTTCTCTTGTTTTACCAGTCCATCCCCAGCTGGGAAAGAAAACGACATGTCAAAACAAGACGGAGCATCCTTATTTTGAAGGAGCATAAATGCTGTCAGAATAAGCATGAATAAAATGGCGTATGTGTGCACGGGCGTGCTTGCAGAGTCTAGACCAGGGAAAAATAAGGAATATTTTTTTTTTTTTAAAAAAGAACAGCGACACTGTCATCATCTGGGTCTCATCAGACAATTTTAGCTGGGTGCTCTCTTTTTTTCTGGTATGTGTTTTAAGTATGAGAGAAATTCCCAGACATGTTCTCCTATACATCATCATGGTGTCTGACCTCCATCTGACCCCGGCAACAGTTTGAGAAATCTAAATGTGAACAAAGACTCTGTGTCAGCAGCAGGGAGAAATGGTTAGGTAGACTTTTGCCCATCAACTTAATCGCAAACAGCAGTTTTTAGGCCATAACTTTACAGGGCTCAACCAAGCCACCAGCACATAACCTTTGGAAGTAGAAGTGCCCTTTACCCCCTCCCCCCCTCTGTGATTTTTCTCAGTCCTCAGATATTTCCTTTGATGTAGCAAGGCAATTAGATCGAATGTTCAAGAACTGAAAGCCTGTTTTTGAAGGTGAGAGCTGTTTATTATAGGTTGGCTCCGAGCCTCCTAAAGGCCTTACAAAATTTAATCCTGGAAAAAAATTAAACAAAGGCAATGTATACACCCCATGAGCATCATCATCAGCATCAGCATCATTAAAATTTCAATTGGTGATCTTAATTTGTCAATGGCAGACACATTCAGGAAATTATTTGGCTCTCTTCTCAAAACTGTATTTCGCTTTTCTTCTAAAAATCCATGTCGGAAGGAGAAATATATTATGGAATCTGCTTTGACTCTGTTTAGGAAAGCAGAAAAAATACACTGATTTCTTACAAACTTGCATTGTTACAAATGGAATAGTAGAATAAAGACAAAGTAAACTGTTAGGCAAACCAACATATTTAGGTGTATAAAATGGAATTTCGCGTGTTTAAAATGCACTGTGAAATTGGCAATGATTTGTATTCGCTGTTAAAACAGCAATGTACTTTTCTTTGGTTTTTTTGATAACTTCGTGTTTTAAATCCATGGAAAGGATTGTATAGAGAAAATGTATTTAATTATATTAATACAACAAAGAAGCCTGGTATCATGCTTTAGTTTTGAGTAAGATTTTTTGGCCTATTTTAAATATAGGAATTCTAGTTCATGCCTTTACAAATATCACCCTTGAAAATAAGTAGAATTTAGAATTTAGACATGTTTTTATTAGCTAATAGCATTCATCACTGCATCATAATACTACATATATTAGCACCAGTTTTACCTAAATATTACATGTGTTTGGAGTCTAACTACTGTTAGTCTTTTCTGAATCCAGTTCTGATTGATATACAATATAAAATATATGCATACATATTTATATGCATATACAACAGTTGTGGGTTGCTCCCAGTTCTGTCCGGTTCTAAAGAACTGGTAGTAAAAGCGGTGGGAGGTTCCACCCACCCGCCCGGATGTCATACCTGATAATCTGTGCATGCGCAAAAGTTTCTGCATGCACGCTCTCGTTGCAAAGCAGTAGTAAAGGTAAGTAGAACCCACCCCTGATATACAATATAACTATATGCATATATGTTATACTTCCTCTTAAATCTGGACAAATCAAAACTGAATATCCAAAAATATCTTTGTTGGTTCTTTATGTTTGTGAGCGTAGTTATGATGCCACCTCTCTTTGTTTAATTCACTATTCCCCACTATAATTATACACTGTATAGTCTCCCTTTGTTTTATATAGCTGTTACTTTAGGCCAATTCCAAATGATGCTGAGAGGTAGATGGCAAGGAACATATAGCAGGAAAGAATATAATAGGAGCTCCAGCAAACCTGAGGCAGCAGGGAACATGCCTATCATAATCTGGATGGCAACATATGGGTGCTTCCCAAGGAGCCATTAATGATCTTGAATAATTATTGTGGGATTTTGTAATGAAACTCAATTTGTCATTGTTTTGGTTCAGCAGTAAACTTGATCAAAAAGCACAATCATCAATGGGCTTCCTCTTAAATAGTGCTAACAGAAGAAATGTTTTAAAGAAACACTTTTGATACTTTGCATTTGCTTTAGGTATCTCTCTAGTTGGCAATTTTATCAGGTTCAAAATCTGACCAGAACTACAGGTAGTCCTCAACTTACAACCACAATTGAGCCCAAAATTTCTTTGCTAGGCAAGACAGTTGTTAAGTGAATTTTGCCCCATTTTATGATCTTTCTTGACAGAGTTGTTAAGTGAACCATTAAAATTGTTAAGTTAGTAACACAGTTGTTAAGTGAATCTGGATTCCCCATTGATTCTGCTTGTCAGAAGATCACAAAATCCCAGGACATGGAACTGTCATAAATATGAGTAAGTTGGTAAGTGTCTGAATTTTGATCATACACTCATAAGTGTGAAAAACAGTCATAATTCACTTTTTTCAATGCTGCTGTAACTTCGAATGGTCACTAAACAAACTTATAAAGGAAGTCGAGGACTTCCTATATATCTTTACAGTAGTGACTTCCATAGGAGAATGGGAGAAGGAAAACTCAAAACTATGGAAGTATTTGTTTCTTGTGTCTTATATTTTCTTACAGAACTCAAGAGCAGGGTATAAAGCATTTTACTCCAATGACATCAACTCTCTTGATAATTTGAGTTGACAGATAGTGTCTAGTTCAAAGTCACCCAGTAACCTTCCTGAGCAAAAGATGGATTAAATCTGAGTCTCCACATTCTATTTAACACTTCAACTAATATACCACTCTGTCACCATTATATAATTGCAATTGTTCATATAGTTAAACAGTTCTTTTAATATAACTATTTTTGAAGGCCGTCAAAAATGGTTACAATGGCTATATATGGTATTTTGCATTGTAACAGTAACAGAACAGAACAGTAACAGAAAATAAAAATGACTTAAAGCTAGTTAAAAACACTTAAATTGAGGTCTGACACGATGATTGTTCACTAGTTAATTTTTCATTCAAGAAATATTTTCTTATTTCTGACTGACGCCAAATTTTCTTACTCCAGGTTTGCTTTCTTTGTCATCTTTGTCTTTTCGACTTTATTGTTTATCTTTATGCATTGTTCTTTGTTCTTTTTTTTTTAAACAACTGTGAATGATCCAGTATTGCTGGGAATCAGGAGGCGTATTCATTTAATAATTTATATTTACCTCACATAGTGAGTCTGGGCTGCATATATAATTAAAAAAAACTTTATGAAAGTAAAATGCATAAAAGTTAATAAAACTATCATTTAAATTAAAAATAAAAACAAAGTAAAAAACAAAATGGCAGAAAACATTTGATAGCACATCAATTAACAGTCATATAACTCTCCTACATTATATTGTTCTGTACAGTCATATCAATATCTTCAGAGAACCATCCCTGTGTAATAATATCTGATAACTCTGCAACTGCAATGCAAAATGTAAGTTGACCTTGCAACCCTGTGAAATAACAACAATAATCTTAGCAATAGCAAGGCAGAGTGAATCTTTATCCAGAAATAATCTGGATACATATTAGTTTCCGTGTTGATTCTTAATGGGGCTACAATTTCCCCAGAATAAGCAGGTGTACAATCTGGCAATTCTCCTGCTAGGCAGCAGGTAGAGGTTGTTACTAGGAGAAACTTTGTTCATCTAACCCTAAATGATACTCAGGTTATCTTCATTTGCCCACTAAAAGTTAAATATCTAAAAAACTAACAGTCCAAATTCTATTTTATTGACTAAATATCCTGACTTTTCAAGAATCCCTTTATATACCATTTTGACATACTGCACGAATATGGTATATTTATGATAGTAGAGATGGTTATAGGAAAAAAACCAACAGTCTCTGGATTGCAGCCGTGTAGAAATATGGTAAATAAACAAATAAAGATTTGGAAAATACATCTAAGGTCTAGATGACACAGATTTCATACTAACTTTTGGAACTTTTGATTATTTCTTTTTGGTAATACTGCTGATAAATGTCATGTCAGTTTAATATAAAACCTCATTTATCTAGATGAGGCAGCTGATCTGACTTGTATTATTGAAATCTGTGAGTGTTTATTTCTTAGATCTGACCAAATTATTTCCATCAATTCAGAGCAGAATCATTGTTAGGTCTGTAAGTACATACTTATGTTCATTTACCTTATTTTTATTTATTTATTTTGTCGAATATATATTAAATAATATATAGGCATAAGAGCACCAGCATGCCTACCATCCCTGTCCTAATGTTTCCTTTAATTGTATTCATTTATGTATTCAATTCATGCTTATACTTATATTCATTTATATTTATTTATTTATTTATTTATTTTGTCAAACACAACAATATGTATAAGTATAAGCATGAAATAACCACACAAAGTGAATACAACAGCAGATGATTTTATGAGCTATGCTCAGGTCATACCGAAGGCAGCGTAGTTCTAAATTTTCCAAACCCAGAATTTCAAGTCTGGTGGCATAAGGTATTTTGTTGCGAGCAGAGGAATGGAGGACTCTTCTTGTGAAATATTTCTGGATGTGCTCAATTGTATTAATGTCCGATATGCAGTGTGGGTTCCAGACAGATGAGCTGTATTTGAGAATTGGTCTAGCAAATGTTTTTATGCTCTGGTTAGTAGTGTAATCTTACCGGAGAAGAAGCTACGCAAGATTAGGTTTACAACTCTTAATGCCTTTTTGGCGATGTTGTTGCAATGGGCTTTGGCAGTTAGATCATTGATATGAGTACTCCAAAGTCCTTGACAGAGTAAGGGTCATCTACAAGGTCATGTCCACTTAGCTTGTATTTTGTGTTCTGATTCTTTTTGCCAATGTGTAAGACAGAGCATTTGTTGGTTAAGATTTGGAGTTGCCAATTTTTTGACCATTCCGACACAAAGTCAAGGTCTTTTGAAGGTCAAAAATGGTTACAATGGCTATATATGGTATTTTGCATTGTAACAGTAACAGAACAGAACAGTAACAGAACAGAACAGTAACAGAAAATAAAAATGACTTAAAGCTAGTTAAAAACACTTAAATTGAGGTCTGACACGATGATTGTTCACTAGTTAATTTTTCATTCAAGAAATATTTTCTTATTTCTGACTGACGCCAAATTTTCTTACTCCAGGTTTGCTTTCTTTGTCATCTTTGTCTTTTCGACTTTATTGTTTATCTTTATGCATTGTTCTTTGTTCTTTTTTTTTTAAACAACTGTGAATGATCCAGTATTGCTGGGAATCAGGAGGCGTATTCATTTATATTTATTTATTTATTTATTTTGTCGAATATATATTAAATAATATATAGGCATAAGAGCACCAGCATGCCTACCATCCCTGTCCTAATGTTTCCTTTAATTGTATTCATTTATGTATTCAATTCATGCTTATACTTATATTCATTTATATTTATTTATTTTATCGAATATATATTAAATAATATATAGGCATAAGAGCACCAGCATGCCTACCATCCCTGTCCTAATGTTTCCTTTAATTGTATTCATTTATGTATTCAATTCATGCTTATACTTATATTCATTTATATTTATTTATTTTATCGAATATATATTAAATAATATATAGGCATAAGAGCACCAGCATGCCTACCATCCCTGTCCTAATGTTTCCTTTAATTGTATTCATTTAATAATTTATATTTACCTCACATAGTGAGTCTGGGCTGCATATATAATTAAAAAACTTTATGAAAGTAAAATGCATAAAAGTTAATAAAACTATCATTTAAATTAAAAATAAAAATGACTTAAAGCTAGTTAAAAACACTTAAATTGAGGTCTGACACGATGATTGTTCACTAGTTAATTTTTCATTCAAGAAATATTTTCTTACAGAACTCAAGAGCAGGGTATAAAGCATTTTACTCCAATGACATCAACTCTCTTGATAATTTGAGTTGACAGATAGTGTCTAGTTCAAAGTCACCCAGTAACCTTCCTGAGCAAAGATGGATTAAATCTGAGTCTCACATTCTATTTAACACTTCAACTAATATACCACTCTGTCACCATTATATAATTGCAATTGTTCATATAGTTAAACAGTTCTTTTAATATAACTATTTTTGAAGGTCAAAAATGGTTACAATGGCTATATATGGTATTTTGCATTGTAACAGTAACAGAAAATAAAAATGACTTAAAGCTAGTTAAAAACACTTAAATTGAGGTCTGACACGATGATTGTTCACTAGTTAATTTTTCATTCAAGAAATATTTTCTTACAGAACTCAAGAGCAGGGTATAAAGCATTTTACTCCAATGACATCAACTCTCTTGATAATTTGAGTTGACAGATAGTGTCTAGTTCAAAGTCACCCAGTAACCTTCCTGAGCAAAGATGGATTAAATCTGAGTCTCACATTCTATTTAACACTTCTGAAATATCTTTTAGAATATTACTCCAGCAGAATTGTATTATAATGAATTTTCAAACATGTTCTTTCGATTATGATTTATGAAAAGATGATGTCAATGTATAAATAATATGTTGTGGATTTGGAAGGACAACTAGATCAGTCTGACATTATCAAAGAATATTTGAGGACTCAGACTTCTTTTTTTTTAAAGAGGACATCTAAATAAAATAAATATCACCACCTTTAGACGACCTCTAACTTTATCATGTTTTAATGTACTTCCAACAGCTGTTCTTGAGGGAACTTTTTCTCCAAAATCCTATATTTACTAAAACTTTTCTCTTGTAACAAAGGATGAATTGAATCTATATTCAATTACTTTCATAAAATCACTTGATTATGTTTTATAACCTGACTTTTTAGTCAATCTGTTTAATGTACAGGTGTAATGTTATTGTATGACCAAACTGATCCTATTTCTTTAAAAGTAGAATTCTAATTGTTGACAGCAGTAAGTGTTTGTTTGTATGATGTGGGAACCAAGACTAAATATTATAAATTCTAGACTAAATCTATTACATTTAAAAAATAAAAAAGCTATACATTCTTATGCCAATAACTTACTGTAAACTGAAATGGATATTAGAAAATAAATAAACTTTTTAGTTTTTAACACCGCTTTTAAATAGAAAAATGAATATTATTGATACACAAACATCTGTAGTAGAATATTTTTTAAAAAGTTTTTAATAAAGTCACTGATTTTAATAAAGTAAAAAATTATTACATAATCTTGAAGAGGGACAATGTACTAAAATCAGTTATAAAAAGCTACCATCACTTAATTTTCTGACATTTTCTTGCATCACATAAACAGTAAAACATAAAAAAAAAATTTATAAAGTAATATTTGTTTAAAAAAGAAGACAAATGTGAGTGTATAGTTCCAAAAATACACATATATTAAATAATGTAGATAAATAACAGTATATCTAGTGCCAGTATATATAAACTACTGCTGGGATTGGTTTTGTTGCCTTTTCTGTCTGCACAATTATTATGCACATACTTTTTGTGCAATTATAGGAGTCTCAAAGTGATCTTTGAGTTCTATTGATAATTCTCACTGTTTGACTAACCTTTATTACGTCTTTACAAAAGAAAAACAAAACAGGGCACTTGCTATGGACCAAAAGAATATGGCAGAACAATCCTGGCATCTAAAATGTAGATTTTACCCAGATTAAATACAAACTCTGGCAAACAAAATGTTCATTTCCCAGTAAGGCAAAAAGAGTTGGTTGGAGAATAAACCACTAAACACAAAGATATAAACATATACATACACACTTTAATATAAGGACATTCCTTAGAAAAATACTGAGCCAATTCACTCTCAAAGGAATAAAAGAAAATAACTAAAGGAAATCTGGGAAATTTTAGAGAAGCGAAATAAAATTGGGATTAGTCATCATTGGCAATAAAGCAGAAGATTTTAAAAAATAATCAAAATTTTGAATTAAGAATGGTCAAAAGAAATTATTTCTTGTCCAATGATTTAGAGATGTGAATATGAAACTTGAAAGATAAATATTTTCTAATATTAACATTAGGTTCCTCAGGCCAACACAGATTTCTCCAAACAGTTTTCTTGGCAACATTATAAAAGTGATTTGACTTAATAATTTAGCCCAAAGTCCTGAGATTTCCTAGTGTCTCCATTTTAAGTGTTTCTTCAAGATTACTTGGGATCACTAGAATTATTTGCTACAAAACTTTAAAAAATGAAAATATAACCTGCCATTAGAATATTTTTTTCACCCTTATCTGAAAATGTAAAAATAGAGTACCTACACACTAGAATGGTAAATGCTACAAATACAAGTGTATAAAGTACATATACATTAAAACTATCTATCTGTATCTATCTACTTCTATATCTCTACCATGTGTGTAAGTGTGTGTGTGTATGCAAAATAATGGACTCTAGACAACAAAAAAATAATTAACTTTTAATCTACAATGATTGTAAGGTATCAATCCTTTTAGCTATCATTCACAGGAAAAGATGTTTGAATATAAATCAAACAAATAAAATTGGGATTAGTCATCATTGGCAATAAAGCAGAAGATTTTAAAAAATAATCAAAATTTTGAATTAAGAATGGTCAAAAGAAATTATTTCTTGTCCAATGATTTAGAGATGTGAATATGAAACTTGAAAGATAAATATTTTCTAATATTAACATTAGGTTCCTCAGGCCAACACAGATTTCTCCAAACAGTTTTCTTGGCAACATTATAAAAGTGATTTGACTTAATAATTTAGCCCAAAGTCCTGAGATTTCCTAGTGTCTCCATTTTAAGTGTTTCTTCAAGATTACTTGGGATCACTAGAATTATTTGCTACAAAACTTTAAAAAATGAAAATATAACCTGCCATTAGAATATTTTTTTCACCCTTATCTGAAAATGTAAAAATAGAGTACCTACACACTAGAATGGTAAATGCTACAAATACAAGTGTATAAAGTACATATACATTAAAACTATCTATCTGTATCTATCTACTTCTATATCTCTACCATGTGTGTAAGTGTGTGTGTGTATGCAAAATAATGGACTCTAGACAACAAAAAAATAATTAACTTTTAATCTACAATGATTGTAAGGTATCAATCCTTTGCACTGAAATTCTCCTCTGTAAAGCAGAGTAATTTCTCTACCTTGTCAGCTATGGTTGTCAGATCCAAGTGAAATCATTTCTAGAGGTTCCTCCCTGACTCACCATAAATATACCTGATCCATTTTATATGTATGTACTTCAAAGGTTACATAACTATGGATGTCTGCCTGATGCCACTTATTGAAAAGGTGGAGCAAAATACAAAAGATAAAAACCCCTGTTAAAAACCCGCTAAAATCCCCAAATATTAAAATCAATCAATCAGGCCAGCCCCGCTTGGTGAAAAAAGAAAGTCTTGAGCTCGCATTTAAAGGTCCGAAGATCAGGGAGAAGACGGAGTCCCACCAGCAGCTCGTTCCACAGAGCCGGGGCCCCCACAGAGAACGCTCTTCCCCTGGGGGTCACCAGCCGACATTGGTTGGCTGACGGCACCCTAAGGAGGTCCTCCCTGTGAGAGCGCACTGGACGCACCGGACAATGGGAGGGAACTGGCGGCAGTAGGCGGTCCCGTAAATATCCCGGTCCGATGCCATCGAGCGCTTTAAAGGTGATAACCAACACCTTGAAGCGCACCCGGAAGACCACCGGCAACCAATGCAGCCCACGTAGGAGAGGTGTTACATGGGAGCTACGATCCCCTGCGCGGCCGCATTCTGTACCAGTTGGAGCCTCCATTGTTCCAAAGGAAACAATGTATCTTCTCCTCCATTGTTCCAAAGGAAAGATGCGCAACCACATATTATTTTTGTACTACATATCACTCCAAAATTGGACCACGGATATGTAGGTAGTCCTCAACTTACAAACATTTGCTTAGTGACCATTCAGTTACAACAGCACTGAAAAAAGTGAATTATGACAGTTTGTCCACTAGCTACCATTGCACCATCTCCATGGTCATGTGATCAAAACATTTGGCAACTGGTTTATAAGTTGGTTGCAGAGTCCTGGGGTCATGTGATCACCTTTTGCAATCTTCTGACAAGTAAAGTCAATGGGGAAGCCAGATTCACTTAAGAACTGTTTTACTAAATTAACTATTGTAACAATTCTGTCAAGAAAGATCATAAAATGGGGCAAAACTCACTTAACAGCTCTCTTGCTTAGCAACAGAAATGGTGTTCTCAACTCTGGTCATAAGTCAAGGACTGCTTGTATTAGAGACACACTGCCAAAAGGTCACTGCACAATTTTCTGCTTTTTAAAAGAAAAGTACTGCTTTTTAAAAGAAAAGTAAAATAAGTGAAAAATCCTTAAAACACACAAACACACATACACAAACTTCAAACAAAAGCAGCTTAATTTCATTGCAGTTTCCTTGAAGTTTCAGAAGTGATTTTAGCTGTCACAAAAGAATATGGCAGAACAATCCTGGCATCTAAAATGTAGATTTTACCCAGATTAAATACAAACTCTGGCAAACAAAATGTTCATTTCCCAGTAAGGCAAAAAGAGTTGGTTGGAGAATAAACCACTAAACACAAAGATATAAACATATACATACACACTTTAATATAAGGACATTCCTTAGAAAAATACTGAGCCAATTCACTCTCAAAGGAATAAAAGAAAATAACTAAAGGAAATCTGGGAAATTTTAGAGAAGCGAAATAAAATTGGGATTAGTCATCATTGGCAATAAAGCAGAAGATTTTAAAAAATAATCAAAATTTTGAATTAAGAATGGTCAAAAGAAATTATTTCTTGTCCAATGATTTAGAGATGTGAATATGAAACTTGAAAGATAAATATTTTCTAATATTAACATTAGGTTCCTCAGGCCAACACAGATTTCTCCAAACAGTTTTCTTGGCAACATTATAAAAGTGATTTGACTTAATAATTTAGCCCAAAGTCCTGAGATTTCCTAGTGTCTCCATTTTAAGTGTTTCTTCAAGATTACTTGGGATCACTAGAATTATTTGCTACAAAACTTTAAAAAATGAAAATATAACCTGCCATTAGAATATTTTTTTCACCCTTATCTGAAAATGTAAAAATAGAGTACCTACACACTAGAATGGTAAATGCTACAAATACAAGTGTATAAAGTACATATACATTAAAACTATCTATCTGTATCTATCTACTTCTATATCTCTACCATGTGTGTAAGTGTGTGTGTGTATGCAAAATAATGGACTCTAGACAACAAAAAAATAATTAACTTTTAATCTACAATGATTGTAAGGTATCAATCCTTTGCACTGAAATTCTCCTCTGTAAAGCAGAGTAATTTCTCTACCTTGTCAGCTATGGTTGTCAGATCCAAGTGAAATCATTTCTAGAGGTTCCTCCCTGACTCACCATAAATATACCTGATCCATTTTATATGTATGTACTTCAAAGGTTACATAACTATGGATGTCTGCCTGATGCCACTTATTGAAAAAGGTGGAGCAAAAATACAAAACTAATAATTACTGATTAAAATAAAGAATTCCTTTATAAAATTATAATTGTATATATCAGCTAATGCAGATTCAAAGGCAAAATGTGCTCTGGACTACACAAAGGAGCTAACACTGGACCTCTCTAAGTTCTCAATCCTTTTTAGCTATCATTCACAGGAAAAGATGTTTGAATATAAATCAAACAAATAAAATTGTAGGACCACCTGTCTGCCATTGTTTCTGCCTGACTGATAAGATCTACCAGAGGGCATATTTCAGGTCCCATCTATTAAGCAATGCCATCTCATGGGACCTAGGAGGCATGCCTTCTCTCTAGCTGCAACTGTCCCCTGCAACAAGAATCCCCTTGAGATCAGAACAGCCCAACTTGAAGAAAGATCTGGATTTTTCCAAAGATTCTGAGTTTGGTCCTTTGTGAAATCTACTGTTAGGCTGAATGTTACGGAATTGTTTGGTTTCATCTCCATAAATTTGGCTGTTGTAACTCAGTTTTTTATTGTTTTAATCTTTGTTAGGTAGACAGAATCTTGTAGAATGTCTTTAAAAGTTGAAATTATAAACAAATAAAAGTTATAAGTTATAAAGTTCCATTCTATGTCAATATTTATTACTGCATTGGTGTTAAGCAGTTTATTTTAGGAACAGAGCTTTCGTGACTTTTTAGTTTAAAGGGGAAAATAATTAAGGAAATATAACACACCATTTCACAATTAAAACTATTACTGTAAGAAAATAATTAAAAAAAAGCCTTGCCCCAAAATGCTGCTTCAAGATCTGATGAAATTAAGTAAAACAGATAAAATATTATTTATTACCAAAAATATTACTATGCGTTAAATTTACATTTCAATAGGCACACAAATTAATTTTATCCACAAACGTATGATAATTAAAACATAATTAAAATTTAAAAATATAATTATACTACAATTAAAATGACTGATTGGCAAGCCATCTTTAATCTTTCTAAGAAATTATATACTATTTATATTTCCATGGGATGAGATAACCATCAGAATAGGCTTCCCTCCATGTGCAGACAGGTTAGACATGCTACTTTTTAAATCGGTGCAATCTACTGTAGCTATTAAAGAAATAGGCAAGAGTCAGCAATTAATTAAAATCTGACAGATGCCTGTTAAGTTGAAAATCCATGTTCCTTGCTTGTATTTTTACTCTTCATACAAAATCCTCAGCCCTGAAGGATCATATCATTGACATGCAACTGCCTATTTTTGAATTTATAGCTGTTTCTGGAATTTTCAACTCCTTGACTTGACTAGTCCTACTTGACTTTATCCCTGCTCTACAATTACATGTATAGCTTTTATTTTTCTTCGTGTGTGTGTGTGCCTGAACTTGTCCTCTATTTGCCTCCTGTCTTTAACCCAGAGAGTTGACAAGACATCAAATGTTTTATATTCTCCAAATACATTAATACCATGTGATCCTCAGGACACCTAATCTTCCCTTTCCCTCATTCAGAAGCCTATTGATAATGCAGGTAGCAAATTAAGCCAATATGGGGAACTATATTTTTACTTTTTCAGCAAATTTCACCAAATTTTTGAATGATTTATCCATAGATTTTCTACACCATGAACCATTCAAACATATAACAATGTCCCATATAATAACTTTCTTTTACATGGATATAGAAAACTCAGGTTTTTCTTCTAGATTTCAAAATGATTTCAAGATCTGATTTCAGATCTTCATTTACCAGGTTAACTTTTCCTAACTGTTCTTTGAAAATCTACTTCATCAAATTATAAAGCAAAAATTAGTATTCAACATAACATAATATCATGAACCTGATTGTATGGAGTAAAGCAACTCCTTTTTCTGTTGCATTCACTGGGAAACACATACTAGATGAAATATAATAAAATTGGTTTATATTGGCATTTTGTTGGGAATGAATGTCTGTTAAATGCAAGCTCAGCCCATTTTTTTCTGTTATAGTGAAATATTTTATCCATAATCAAATTTTCAATTTCACAATTATTTAAATGTCTATAGGATGAATTTTTTGTTTCTTTAAATAGAGGCAAAAGAGAAAGATAGGTACTTTTCCTAGATTATATGTGGCACAGAGGCATCCCTTACATCAAAAGTTCTGCCACTTTCTACATGCATGCGACAACAAATATACCAAACAGATGGAGCTTGTGTCTCAAGACTCAGAGACTGCTTTTCCCACTTGACCCTTTTACAGAAGCCTCTGATGTGATATTAACAGATTATAACTGCTTCAAGTTTTTTTCTTCCACTGTGTATCATTTCCCACTGAATTTTAAATACTAATTAATTCAAAATTATTTCTCTTTTTATATACAGCCAAATACAAGAAAATGTGTGCATACATACACATGAAGCTATTCTTTTTGAATAAATAACAGAGAAAAGGGCATTCCATAAAATAGAATTTAAAATACTATGCTGAATAAATAAAGGTATGAGATGAGAAAAATTCCTAGATTCTTAGGCAAATCTACTTTATTAAAACATCATTCACTATATGTCTCAAATTATTCCTTGTAAAGCCACCACAATGCCTTTTGCTTTTATTTTAAAAGACCAAAAAAAGAAGGGAATAGGGAGTAAGATCCCAGACAACAAGATGGGAAAATATATTAGTGAAACAGAAGTCAGTGGAAAACATTAAATATTGCAACTTTCTATGCATGACATAATTAATGCAAATTTTTCACACTTCACCATTATTCAAACAAAGCATCTTTGAACAGCAATCACAAATGAGCAGAATTTAGCAATTTTCATACAAGTAGACTGGTCCACTAGTGAAATGCTATTTTAGGCTTATTTATCAAAAAGCTAGATATGATGGTGATGATGATGATGATGATGTTGCAATGGACTTCAAGTGGTAAATAGTGACTGAAAATCAGATGATACTATAAACTCACATGTCCATTCAAAAACCTTCATTGTTACAGTTCTTTGATAACTTTGATTACTAATATTATTTTGGGCATGATATAGTGCTTGGTGTCAAACTTGCCACATCATTATGCTGTCATGTGATGTTTCGCAACGTTTCCCTTTTGTGGAGCTGAGGTGGGCTTGGCCTGCACGTGATGCATTTGGCCTGTGGGACCCCAGTGTGACACCCCTGATCTAGTGAATGTCAAGTTTTAAAAAAAGGCATTTTTGTATGTTTTTATTAAAAAAACTATCAGCTTTCTCCTTAGCTAATACCTTCACTGCAATCATTCAATCAGCAAACTTTAGATAAAGATGCCTAGCACATAATTTACTTATGGTGGTTAACTGATCGAGAGGGGATAGCATTAAGCCCAGTGGTGGATTGCTACTGTTTCGGCCCAGATTGGGTGAACCTGTAGCAGCAGTGGGAGGCTCTGTCCACCCGCCCAGATGCTTCTGCACATACGCAGAAGCATTGCGCACAAGAGCGCCCGCGAGCAAACCAGTAGCGATAGGTTTCAAAACCTGCCCGATTAAGCTCCTTGTAGTTGCTCTCCACCAAGAACCCTAGATTCTTAGATTCTTATTGACCAGATTTTAAAAGGGGTTACTTTATATAATCTTGAAAACTGGACATGTATATTTTAGCACTAAATTTGTCAATAATTTAATTCAGGTGAAAGTTCCGTGATCCCCTGGTTGACTGCCTCATAAAGCAATGAGGAGGTTGCTGCCGGCTTCCTTGATATGGAAGGAAAGTGCAGGTGCCCTGTAATATTTTATAAACTGCCCTTTTCTTTTTTAGGCTCTAAGAGTCCATTCAAATTAGCCAAACAGACTCATCATCTTTTTCAAAGACTGGAACTGTAATTGACCAACCCCACATTTCAGGCATTCTTTTACTCCCCCCCCCCCGACTTCTTCCATGTCTATTTTTTTTACTAAGATATCTTAGAATCTTATCAAATAATGGTTTGTACCAGACTGTGCAATGAAAGTTTGTAACATACTCACCTTCTTTCTTCCTAAAAAAACTTTTGTACTATTAGAAGGAAATCTTCTTAATCTTTAACATTATATTCAATAAAAACAGGAGTATTTCAATGGAAATGTAACATTTATACTTTAGGTTTCATAGACCAGAAAAAGGAAGCAATTATCAAAACCGGCATTTAAAAGATTAAGAGAGGTAACTAACTTTTTCTTACAGAATAGATTATTATTTCTGGGCAATATAATCATGGTTTTTAGTTCTGGATAATCCTTCCAGACATCAACTAGACAGCAATTCTCCCATTACTCTAATAAGAACTTTTTAGTTGTAGATTGTTACAATAAATTCACTATTCCCAAAATTTCATTGTATTGTTTTCCTTGTTCACTTGTGTTCATTTTGCTGTTTCTATTTTTAGTAGAGATGTATGAAGTAAAATTACACAAAAAGGGCAGCGATCAAGCTTTCTAAAGAGTCCTCTCTCAGAATAAAGGGAAGCAATAACTGATTGTTATATGATTATTATTTTGGCACAAATAGGAAGATTTTTCTCATATGTTCTAGTACATCACACAAACTATTATATTTGTTTATTTATTTTATGTTGCTTGTATAACATTTCTTCCCTCAGACTTAACAATATACTGTAAACATTTAAAAAGACCATGAAAGTATATAAGAAACATAAAATATGCACCAACCAATAAAAATATCAGGTGAATTTCAGTCCAAGAGTACTCCCTGTAGCTTCCAAATGTCTTATAACTTCCAGATATTCTTCAAGGACAGCACCATGTATAGTATATTACAATAGTTCAAAGGTGCCTAGCTAGTAGTTATAAGATGTAGTTATACAAAAACTCTTCTAGCTATTGCTGAGATCTAGTCCTCAAAATAACCAACTCTGATGGGGAAACATAAGCTTAATTAAAGTCAAAGTTGGAATTTCTTTGTAAATATCTGAACCACTCTATCACTCTGTCTTGAAAGGATTTAATCTCATCCACCTTATCCAGACCATGACACCCTTAGGCACTAGGGTGAGCATATCCATTGAATCAACTGTTTAGTCCAGGTAAAGCAATTAGACTTGAGTTGAAAGGACACCACTACCTACTTCTGAAGAGGCAGAAATATTTTCTAATTCAAAGAAGCATTAGCATTATATAGCATTAGAAGCATTGATACCTTCTTGGATCCAATTTTGTATAATGTCATGGAAAGCCTTAATCATCTATACTGATCATATTGAGTTGTGGTAGATGCAGCATATCACTTCATCAGGACTCACAGATTTCAAAATGATCGCAGATCACCTTAGAAACTTCTAGGAATTTGCATTGGAATTGTCCAGTTGGAATCTAGGTCATCTAGGATCTGAGCTGTTTTGTCTGCCTAACGCTGTGAAAATGCAATCTTTCAGATGTCTTGGTGAACATCCTTGCCTAAAATGGACAAATCATCTTTAAAAAGACTGCTAGGCATTGCTCAGCAGAGATAGATAGATAGATAGATAGATAGATAGATAGATAGATAGATAGATAGATAGATAGATAGATAGATAAATAGACAGACAGACAGACAGACAGATGAAGGTAGATAGACAGACATACTGACAGATAGATAGAGGGGGTGGAACGGAGAGAAGGGGGAGAGAGAGAGAGAGAAAGAATCAAATCATCATTGTGTGGCATCTACCTTGAGCTGGTTCCAATTTCTGGTCAGACTTGTGGTGGATCTTCTTCAAGCAGCATTCCAGGTATCTAAAGTCTCAGACCATCTCCTGGGTTACTCAGTAAAAGAGGCTGCAATATATATAAAGCTGGCCAGTCCAACACCTCAGAAGCTCCTTTATTATTCTGGGCAACCAAAGCTTCAGGTATTATCCAAGAGATTCTTGTGAAATATCCTGGCAGCTCTCTGAAAATCAGCAGGATCCATCTAGCAGACCTATCGGATAGCATCTTCCCCATCGTAGAAAGGGATTGCACTAGAGAGCACCAGGGCAATCAGAATAATTCATGACTAAGACTGAAGTTCAATGCCTCCCATTTGAAATTAAACTGTGTCTTCTCTGATGCAAAAGCCTATATCTAGTGTGTGACCTGTCATCTGTGTTGGGCACTTGGCATGTTGGATAAGATTCATAGCTGTCAGGGCAGCCATGAATTCCTGGCTTGGTCCATACTCTGCAGCAAGGCAAGGTAACTTGCTGTTCCCCAATGTTATTAGTAGGGAGATGCAATCATGTCAAGTAGGTATGGCAGGGATGCTGCTATACAGAATGGGAAATAGTACAAAGATACAAAAGCAGATTAATAAATAAGGTCCCATATTCATCTACCTGTGCAATGGTGGTTTCTGATACAAACAAAGACTTGTGGATAACAATAGTAAACTTCTCCCCTTCCCAAAGCTCACAGGTGATGCAAAATCATGGTGGCACAGTGGTTAGAATGCAGTATTGCAAGCTAATTCTGCCGACTGCCAGCAGTTTGATCCTGATCAGCTCAAGATCCTGACTCAGTCTCCCATCCTGAGGTTGGTAAAATGAGGACCCAGACTGTGTGCAATATATTGACTCTGTAAACAGCTTAGAGAGGGATGTAAAGTACTATTAAGCTGTATATAATTTTAATATACTATAATAGCTATTGCTATTGCTAAAACCTGAAAGCCAGGCGAGTAGTTCTGAGTGATAATCTTTTTTTTCCTCTTGTAATGTAGGCCAAGCTTGCCTTCTCATTCATAATCAAATCATAGATGAGGAAGGTCTTATTAAAGGCATATCTGTGATTAAATAGCAGCAGATGAATCCTAATGGTTGGTATAAAATCTGAGAGATAAAAGAAGGGATATGATAAAGATATTGAACCTACTCTGGCCACCCTCAGTCTCAACCCATCACAGTGGAGATCCCACTTTTACATGATGTCCCTCACACACCTGGAAGAATCAGAACCATTTAATGCAAGGATTTGGGCTTAAACAGCAACACAGATATCCTATTCAATAAAATTCTATCATACTGTCCACTTGATCCTCTCCCCTTGACTATCCTTCTGCTTTCACCAGGAATTGAGAAGGCTGAATAAAACTGAGAGACTTGAAACCTAGCCCTGACGTTAATCCCCCAAATATGCCAGGTTTAACCCAAAACACAGTTCCTGACAGAAAACAGCATCTGGGGAATCAATACTGATAAAAATAATCAACTACACTGCCATGGTCATATTGTTAATTTAGGTGATGATAAAAGCATTCATCCACTAGGAAACACACTTCTCCAAACTGACCTGTGGAACAGTCCTAAAAATCCAGCCAAACAAGTCCAGTTGTAGAGACCCCAAATGGGAGCAAGCTCTATATTCTCAGCCACAAACCTTCTACAACATGCACAAAACTTTCTTTGGTTTTGTGTTTGCTTCTACTGCTGGTGAATTCAGGCTTCCACAAGATAGAGACACTGCAAAAGTATGACTGCCAACCTAGATTTGCCTGAAACTCTGATGTCCAGGATCAGTTGGTGTTCTAGAGCCCAGAGAAACAATGACCACATACCAGCCAAACATATTTTCCCCCACAGAGGGCAACTGATGGGAGTCTCTGCAGGTGTACTTCAGTGCTCTGTTGCTGGCACTTCATCAGTACTGCTGCTTCTCAATTTTCAGTCATGCAAAATCTGTTTCTTTTATGCCTTTCCATGCCTGCTTCAAATGCCATTTAATTGCCATTTTTATCTTCAGAACATTGGGGTTTTTTATTTGTTTTTTTTCTTCCCCTTCCTTTATAAATGCTTTTTTCTCCAATTGGTACTTCTTTTGTTGCTTCCTTCTGTTGTTGTGCACTTGATGGTTCTTTTCTTTTTATTGATTTATCTCTTTTTTATTTGAGCAACACTTAACACTGAGTATTTTGCCACCAGTTTTAACTGTGACCTGTAGTTTTTTTTTTTAAAGCACAAGGGATTGCTTCTGCTCTTAATCTTAATATTTCCTGTTATGTATCCCTTGCTCTCTTCCTCCAAAATCAAAAGTGTACCAGTGTAATAAAAGCATCCAGAAAGGCCAGGAGAGGTGCTAAGGTATAATCTTCTTTAAAATTAAACCTGTATTATGCAGACATCTGCATTATAATCTAACATTTTTCATAAATGAGATAGGAAAATATGTTTATAATGCATTAAAAGAATTATATTTACTAATGATTATAATTTAAAGCCTTTAATATTTCCATAAGTGAAAACAATCTGATCTATAGTGAAATCTTCCACTAAAATTAAAAGCTTTGGTGTTAAAGCAAAAATGTATGTTTAGCTTTTAAATAAAAAAAAAACATACATAAAGTATTTTCTAGTTTTTGCAAAACAGGAGAAGAGAAGATGCATCTAGCAATTTATGGAACAGGGTCACTTCAATGCAAACTAGATTGTTTCTTTCCAAACATATAATAACAAAGTTCTCTTTTCTAGATATCCTCAGTAAATTTGTCACTGAAGATAGAGAAAATGTCATTTGCTGTACAGGCTTTAAATGGATGATTTCTTCCAGCTTATCCCAGAATGGCATTGACTTGACAAATGTGGGAAAGTCCACGGCTGTGAGATGGGGGCTTAGGTTGTGGGCTCCTGGTCAATTGAAAGGTTGCATTAAATGTAAATTATAGGACTGTTACTTAGATATATATCCCCCTCAACCAGGTGAAAGGCAAACAGGTCTCACACTAACTCACAGATGAACTTGCTGGCAAAAGCAAGAAAGGAGGCAGGCAATTATAGCTTTCATCTAGGAAGAAAAGGTATTTCATACGAACCATGCCATTTTTTAAAATAAAAGTCAGTAATGCGTTCTCCTTTCAGTTTATATATATGAAAAATATTAGCCAATCTTGGCAGTAAATAACCCAGTAACAATAGCCCTTTATTAAACATGTATTGAAATAAAACCCATGTCCTTTCTACCTTTGAATGTCAAATTTACACCTTATTATTAACATCTATTGAAATCACAGATTCATCTGCACAGGAGATGAAAAGTGAAAAAAGTCACACAAACCCCTCTAACATGACCTGTAGTTAGATAAAAAACAGTTTTCCCAGCCACTGCTTGGCTTCCTATCTGTGACCTCTGAAAAGCATTGTAGGCCAGGGTTAATGGCCTTTCCAATCTCTGTGATAAGAATTCATTTTGTTCTATTACCAGCAGTTATCTCAGGAGCCTGCTGCATCACTTCAGCAGGGTTCAATCAATGAGAGGACCTAATGAAGTAACCAGCTGTAGCTCTATTTCGCCTGGTCTACTCTATCAGACAAATAAGATCTATCAGTCACACATCTTAAGACCAATCTTTGAAACAGAATCTTCAGAAACTGAACCTGTATGCATATGAAGTATTACCTTCCCTTTTTTTCACTGTTAATTATGATGTGTATTTTATAACATAGTAAACTGAAACAAGATAGTTCAGAAAAAAATGGATTTAAGAAACAATATTCAGAGCTACAAATTTACTGAACACTAATGGCATCACATTAATAACAAAATGTTTCGGCATTGACCTCTAATTCTTTGCGATATTGCACAGAAACTGAATACAGTTCTCTAAACTGAAATGAGATCTGTTATGGAAAAAATGATTTTCACAATGGAAATAATGTAGTAGAAAGTGCACAATAGTTGCCTATCCGGTATATCCCCAAAAATAAAAAATGAAAACTACAAATGCTTTTCAAGGGTGGGGAAGAGATGACAACATAAGTGTTCCTATTAGACTCAAACATTACAACTTTTAGAGGGACAATTTCTACTTGACTATAACAGAAGTAAATGATTTCTTAAAAGCTTACATAAAAACACACCACTGTACACATAAGGGTGAGAGATAAAAAGATTTTGAGGGAAGGACAACGGTAGGTGTTTTGGAGGAAGGGAATAGTATAGGATATTAAGATTATTGGAAGGATTGAACAGAAAACAACTTCACTGTAATATTCTGTGCAGTTGCCATTTGCTCGGTCAGCTCAAATGTTGGAATCAGAGACAACAGATTATCTAAAAAAATACAATAATGTTCTTTACAAAATTGTAGAAAATTTCTAGGTATGAAAAATATTTTGGCTTTCATATTTTTTAAAAAATCGACCAGATTCCTTATTTCTTCATTATATATAACATATTTTTATTTTGGCTACAACCCCAAGCACAGAAAGGTAAAAACACCAACAGATAGTCCTTTCTCTTTCTATCTTCCATATGAAAAATGGTTCTTGCTCTTGTCTAGACAAGTACATGTATCACTAAAGATTTCACTTATAGTTGCAGCAACTGACACTGACTTTTATTAACATTAATCAAAATATTTATCTTTATCATATATTAAGATGCTCCCAACAAATACAC
This sequence comes from Ahaetulla prasina, assembly GCF_028640845.1. Taxonomy (NCBI): domain Eukaryota; kingdom Metazoa; phylum Chordata; class Lepidosauria; order Squamata; family Colubridae; genus Ahaetulla; species Ahaetulla prasina. The sequence goes on from NC_080541.1 coordinate 40,501,810, forward strand.
ACACACACGCACACAGAGGGATCTTTCAATATTATAGTTTTTTGCAGTTTCATGTAAGCAGTATTATTGCATAATGCATCAATGATACAAAGCAACATTTCTATTTAAATTCGTTTTAAATTTACCATAATTATATTTTAAAATATAGAACAGTAATCTTTAATTTCCATAGCCTTTAAAGTAGTCCAAGTTATGTTGGTGTCAAGAATAAAATTTGTATTTTCAAATACCATCACAGAATTTGAAAGATGGAAAATTATGCATATTTGCTGTTAAAGAAAGAAAACATGACATCCAAATAACACTGCTGACTCAAAAAATAAGTATGACTTTGGAATAGCGGTATAAATAGCAAATTTATTTTTATTTACTTTCTCAGACTTACAGCTGCTTCAGTTAGGAATTAATTCTAATCCTTTTTTATCCATTATAATGTGGCTTATCATAAAGACATATTAATTCAAATAAATTATTTAATGAAAAAATTAAATGCATTTTCTCCATCTAAACACATTATGAATCAGAAAATTATGGGTTCATCTAACTATGCCAGAATTTCTTTATACACACTGTTAATCTTTTAGTTCCTTATGCAATATGGAGATAATAACGTTAACCAATCTCACAGATCAGTTGACAAGAATGCATATTGAAAAGTTTGGAAGTATAAAATGTATTATAACATGCAATTTTGATTTTGCATCATTGGGACAACTTTACAAATAACTGAAACTTATTGTGATATTGTTATATATAAAACTGCATGGCTTTCTGCTATATTACAAGTTGCATCTGAAAATCTTTTCAGTTTTCAAAGTAGTTCGCTAAGTGATACAAGAAATGGTGCAGCTTCAAAGATCTTGGCATACAGAGTTATCCACTTATCTAAATTCTACTATTATTTAATAACATTTATCCACTTTGTCCTTATATAGCCCTGAAAGAAAGGTCAAATGTCTATACTGTATATGGAAACAGATAACTTTATGCCTAGCAGGCATTTTGGGAACATCTGTCAATTTTTTTATGGAACGCACTGATTGTGGGGTATTGATTGCATTTAAACAAAGTTGTTGCAAAAAAAATCAGCTAACAATTCTTGTAGAAAGAGTTGATCAATATTTAAATGACTCTCTTTATTGATTTAAAATTAACTTTCAATTAAGAGATCTATAGGACTTTTAACTGCGACACTTATCCATTCAAGAGAAAATAAAGGTACATTTATCGATACACTTAAACAGCAGTGGCTGGTTTTCTATTGATTCAGTCATTTGTGCTCGGATTCGTTAGCGTCATCAGGCTTTAACTCGCTTACTAGTTTTTCGCAGTGTATAATGCTGCAAGATGAAGGAATGAATGGTACATGGCTAACACAGAAAACAAAGGGAATTTTAAGAAATATAGGAAGGTAACCTTTTATTATTTCTTTTTCGCATCTGTTAAAATGAAGCCTGCATTAAGTCTAGGAATATACCTGACAAAACTGTATTTTCCAATAAATAGTTATTACTGTATTATATTGTATGCATGATGTACATATATTTCTGCTGTCTTCTTTAATTAACTATATTATTATTTATTTAGCATTTAACAGAATGTTGTTTTCTTATATTGCTTGTGATATTCAATATACTGCATATATGTATAGTATATATATATATGTATGTATGTATTTTACAGTGTTTTTATATAAAAATGGGTGGGTGACAATGTTACATAGGTGTATTATGGTGCATCTTGAAGTTTTCAAGGATGTGCTTATCTGATAGTAAATATCAGAATGTTCAATGGGATTTATATGTAATGTATAAATGTGCACAAGGACTCAGATCTTAGTTATCCATTACAAATCCTGTAGGTACTACCTTTGAAAAATGATGCACTGGATCACAATTAGTTCAATTTGATCAGAAAAGCAAGCGTATTATTACAGTGAATTATAAAATAAATACACTACATAGAGAAGATGTGTATATTTCTTTAAATTCATAAATATGAACACACACACACACACACACACACACACACACACACACACACACAAATGCACTCCTGGAGAATATTCTTACAGGGACATATCAACAATATTTTAATACATATTTGGTGCAGCAGTTATACTAATATACGGTATAAACACATCACAATACTAATATACGGTATAAACACATCACAAGTCAAATTTATGTTGGATTTTTTAAAATACATTAATTTTGGAACTAACTCAGAATACTGAATATGTGTTAACAGTCTGAACACATTCTGTTTTATTTTTCTCCATCATTTAAATGGGATATAAAGAGAACTAAACAAGCATGGATGGTATGTGAATTGAAAGGAGTCTAAACATGTTTGTATACTACAGTATGTATAAACAGATAAATTGATTAAACTGTGCTGTTTTACAATTAAAGAGAGACATTATTTTCTTAGCTTTAGGAGATTTATTTTAAACTTTCTTTCAGATGCATGAACATTAGTATGCTTAAAGATAAAGAAAGACAATTGCTGCTTATCTCTTATAGTAAATGCAAAAGAACATTAAGTACCATATATTGTCCTGAACCATGCTATAATATTTTTGAAGTGCAACAAGGATAGCTGGAAATAACTTTAAATGGTTTTGTATTTGTTTATTCCAGGGTCGTTGTTGGTTTTGTGCCTATTCATGGTTTCTTTTTTTTATAGCCAGAAAAGTTTATAGAGCAACTCAATGCATCACGTTAATCTGCTTATTACCTGTTCATTTTCTATGATGCAATAGCAGTCCAGAAAATGGTTAAAAATGGTTCTGAAAAACTTCAGAATAGTCTTACTTCAAATACTGTTGAATAGAATATTTTTTAACTATATGGCTTGAAGAAAATGAGTTTATATTTAAGTTATCACTGACCGTGCGGATTTTCTGTAAACACTATAAAAATCATTTTAATTATAGAATGCTAGCTTTGGGAGTATTCCAGAAAAAAATAAATACACTTTGATCCTATCATTATTAAAAGGACTTGAGCATTTAGCTTTATACTTAAATCCTATTAAATTACAATGGGATTTAAGAGCACTTAATTTCTCAGCCTCACACCTTGTGTTCTTTTTTATGGTCATTTCTATGAATTGTGCAGCTAAATCTTCAGTGTAGAATTTAATGTGGATTGATTTATATCAAGGAGATTAAAAACAGTCATTAAATCAGGATTTACATTATGAAAACATTATATTTACATTATAAAAACATTTTGAATACTCTGTATTCACATGCATTTTCTAAAAAGGGGTACATATTAAAAATTGCAAAACATTAAAACTAATAATTAAATATATGTATTTTCTCTGGAGGGATGGATGCTATTGGTGAACAGAATTTTCCCCTCCATTGTAGCTTTCTATCTTTAGCTCTGTCGGGTTGGGTAGAGGAACTATGAAAACTTACAGCATGACCACATGGAAGTAATCCCTTGTTAAAAGGCTTTTCAACTAACTGCTTGACCTGTGTATATATAAAATACTAAGCAATGTGCTGGAAGGGAAGGCATTTTACTTTTGTATGAAATGAAACCAAATACCTATATAGTTTGGTAGAGTAGATCTTCAGTATTTATGGAAGTTAGGGAGGTTAGGAAAGTGACAATAGTATAAAAACAATATAACAGAAAAATCTGTGAGGTAAATAAGTTTAAACTTAAAATGTCAAAACATTTATTTCTTAAAACATTATTTAAACATCTTGAAGAAATAATATTCTAAATAAGTTTAACTCATTATACTGTGAATATATTACTCACATACAGCAGAACCTTGTTTTTACTAGTTTCATCCTTAATACATAGAGTTTAGACCACTGTGCATCAAACTTTCATGAAAGGTACAGCACGTCTGTACAAACTTTCCAAATTTTAATCCAGATACCAACTTGTGTCCTACCCAAATTTTGTACGCCATGTCAATTCTTCTAAATGACATTTACATTTAGCACCTGCAAAGAGAAGACTGTTTTATGCAGAATCTTTAGGTTATTTCACTTACTGCTACATGACTCTATTATAACTTTTACTCCATGGATAGTTACTGGGGTATCAAACTAAGTGACATTTGGCATCTAAATCATGGACTGGAGTCAAAGGTTTGAGGTAAACATCATGATCAGGAATGCACGTTGCAAAAATAGTAAATGTGAAACTAACTCTTGCATCAACAAGAAAATAATAAAATTACAGCAGCCAAAATGTCCAGTTGAGTACAGGTAGTCCTTAACTTACCACAGTTCATATAGTGGCAGTTCGAAACTACAATGGCACCGAAAAAAGTGACTAATTATCATTCTGACACTTCCAACTGTTACAGCATCTCCATAATCATGTGATCAAAATTCAGATGCTTGACAACTGACTCATATTTATAACAGTTGCAATGTCCCAGGATTATGTGATCACCTTTTATATACTTCTGGCATGCAAGGTCAAAAGGGACACCAGATTCTCTTGACAACCATGTTACCACAATGTAACAACTGCAGTGATTCACTTAACAACTGTGGCAAGAAAGGTCATACAATGGGGCAAGAGTCATTTAACAAATATCTCAGTAACAGAACTTTTGGGCTCAACTGTGGTCATAAATCAAGGACTACCTATATTAAACATTCAATATAAAAGGAACAATAGATAAAGGCTATTTTGGATGTATTGTGCAGTAATACTTTAAAGTATTACTAAAAAGATTAATATAATAAATTATTATTATTATTATTATTATTATTATTATTATTATTATTATTATTATTATTATTATTATTATTATTACTACTACTACTATTATTATTATTATTATTATTATTATTATTATTATTATTATTATTATTATTATTATTATTATTATTTATTATTATTTATTGGATTTCTAGACCGCCCTTCTCCCGAATGACTCAGGGCGGTGTACAGCCAGGATAAAACATAAACAATGTACAAATTAAAAACTAAATTAAGAAACTTATTATACAATTGGCCGAAAAATTAAAATATTTAAAATCTAAAAACCCCAATTTAAAACATAAATAGAATTTAGAATTTAAAAATTTAAGCAGTTTAAGAAAAAAAACTTAAGCCAGCCCCGCACGAATGAACAAATGTGTTTTCAATTCGCGGCGAAAGGTCCGAAGGTCAGGTATTTGGCGTAAACCAGGGGGAAGTTCATTCCAAAGAGTAGGAGCCCCCACAGAGAAGGATCTTCCCCTGGGGGCCGCCAGCTGACATTGTTTGGCGGACGGCACCCTAAGAAGTCCCTCTCTGTGTGAGTGTACGGGTCGGTGGGAGGCATGAGGTAACAGCAGGCGATCCCGTAAGTACCCAGGCCCCAAGCCATGGAGCGCTTTGAAGGTGGTAACCAAAACCTTGAAATGCACCCGAAAGGCAACAGGTAGCCAGTGCAGTCTGCGCAGGAGAGGTGTTACATGGGACCTACGTGGAACTCCCTCTATCACCCGCGCAGCTGCATTCTGGACCAACTGAAGCCTCCGAGTGCACCTCAAGGGGAGCCCCATGTAGAGACCATTGCAATAATCCAGGCGAGAGGTAACGAGAGCATGAGTGACTGTGCATAAGGCATCCCGATCGAGGAAGGGGCACAACTGGCGAACCAGGCGAACCTGGTGAAAGGCTCTCCTGGAGACGGCCGTCAAATGATCTTCAAACGACAGCCGTGCATCCAGGAGAACACCTAAGCTGCGTACCCTTTCCCTTGGGGACAATAACTCGCCCCCAACAGTCAGCTGCGGCTGCAGCTGACTGTATCGGGGTGCCAGCATCCACAGCCACTCCATCTTGGAGGGATTGAGCTTGAGCCTGTTCCTCCCCATCCAGACCTGTACGGCTTCCGAACACCGGGACAGCACTTCGACAGCTTCGTTGGGGTGGCCCGGGGTGGAAAAGTACAGCTGAGTGTCGTCAGCGTACAGCTGATATCTCACCCCGAAGCCACTGATGATTTCACCCAACGGCTTCATATAGATGTTGAACAGGAGGGGCGAGAGAATCGACCCCTGCGGCACACCACAAGTAAGGTGCCTCGCGGTCGACCTCTGCCCCCCTGTCAACACCGTCTGCGACCGGTCAGAGAGATAGGAGGAGAACCACCGATAAACGGTGCCTCCCACTCCCAACCCCCCCAACCGGTACAGCAGGATACCATGGTCGATAGTATCAAAAGCCGCTGAGAGATCTAACAGGACCAGAGCAGAGGAATAACCCCTGTCTCTGGCCCTCCAGAGATCATCCACCAACGCGACCAAAGCTGTCTCCGTGCTATATCCAGGTCGGAAGCCGGACTGGAACGGGTCTAGATAGACAGCTTCATCCAGGTATTGGGGTAGCTGCCGTGCCACAGCACTCTCTACAACCTTCACGATAAAGTGAAGGTTGGAGACCGGACGGTAATTACCTAAAATAGCTGGGTCCAAGGAAGGCTTCTTGAGGAGGGGTCTCATCACCGCTTCCTTCAAGGCGGCAGGGAAAACCCCCTCCAACAAAGAAGCGTTGATAATCCCCTGGAGCCAGCCTCGTGTCACTTCCTGTGAGGCCAGCACCAACCAGGAAGGGCACGGGTCCAGTAAACATGTAGTGGCGTGCAGCCTCCCCAACAACCTGTCCACGTCCTCGGGAGCCACAGGGTCAAACTCATCTCAAACAATCTCAACAAGACGCGACTCCGCTCTCTCACCCGGATCATCCCAATTTCGGTCCAAGCCATCCTGGAGCTGAACGATTTTATCGTATAGATAACCACTAAACTCCTCGGCACGTCCCTGCAACGGGTCATCCCGCACCTCCTGATGCAGGAGAGAGCGGGTCACCCAAAACAGGGCGGCCGGGCGGTTATCTGCCGACGCAATGGGGGTGGAAGCGTAGGAACGCTTCGCCTCCCTCATTGCCACTAGGTAGGTCTTAGAATAAGACCTAACTAGTGTTTGGTCAGCTTCGGAACGGCTGGACCTCAAACACTCTCTAGACGTCTTCTCCAGCGTTTCATCTCCCTCAGCCCCTCGGAAAACCAGGGGGCCGGCCGAGATCTACGCCGGGTCAGAGGTCGCAAGGGCACGACATGGTCCAAAGCTCCAGCCGCAGCCCGTTCCCAGGCTCAACTAGTTCTTCAGCCGTGCCGTGGGCCAGGTCCTCAGGAAACGGCCCAAGCTCCATCAGGAAACTCTCTGGGTCCATCAGGCACCTGGGACGGAACCAACGTATTGGTTCTGTCTCCCTGTGGTGGTGGGTAGCGGTCCGAAAGTCCAGGCGAAGGAGAAAATGATCTGACCATGACACCGGTTCTGTTTCTAAATCATCTAATTCCAGATCATTTAGCCACTGTCCAGAGATATAAATTAGATCCAGTGTGCCTCCCCCAGTGTGCGTAGGGCCATCAATTAATTGAATCAGGTCCAAGGTCATCATGGAAACCTGGAACTCCCGAGCCGTTGTCGATGACAAGCCTGTCGATGCCAGGTTAAAGTCCCCCATAACTATAAGTCTGGGGGTCTCAACCGCCACCCCGGCGAGCACCTCCAACAACTCAGGTAGGGCTGTAGTCACGCAGCAAGGAGCCAGGTATGTGATCAACAAACCCAACTGATTCCTATGGCCCCACTTCACAAAGAGGGATTCACAACCAGCAATCTGAGGTACAGTGGCCTCCCTTGGCTATAGACTTTCCCTAATAACAATCGCTACCCCCCCACCCCTACCTTGGGCTCTCAGTTGATGAAATGCTCGGAAACCCGGAGGGCACAACTCCACAAGGGGAACCCCCCCCCTCTGGGCCCAACCAGGTCTCCGTAATGCCCATGAGGTCCGTGGACTCCCCCTGAATAAGTTCACAAATCAGGGGGGCCGAGCATTACATAACATCAACCGAAGACCCAAACTCTGAGGACCATGACCGCCCGGGGAACGGATGAAGACTGAGGGGCTGGAGCGCGTGCTCCCAACACTCGATATGGCCCCCCGCTTCCGCCATATCTGCCTCTCCCACTTACCGTACAGATTGAATGAAACGTATTATCATATTTTAAAAAATAATATGGCTCTATGAACATCGCTTTTTAAAAAGAAAAGTCTATCAGTTATCAGTATGTATCTGCTTACATACATCATATAAAGTTTAGCCAATCTTAGAATATATATCAAGAGCTTATAATCATTCTCCATGTTGATAAAAAAGAAATATATATATATTTGAGCTCAAATCTATGAATTTCACATTTTTTACATATATCCATATCAACACTGAAAAAGGAACAGGGAAAAGATACTCAACTATCTATTTCTTCTTGGGAGGCAGCCTTAATCTTTTTAATGGTATGTGCTTCACAGTCTTTTCCCCCCTTTCCTCTGGATTTTCAGACATCATGTTTCTGGAATGGGCCCTCATAATTGGAAAAGCAGATCTATTTTAATGGTAAACCAATTTGGAAAACAATGGAAATGTAGCCAGTGTGTGCCTACAAGGCAAAAACAACTGATTTCTTACAAATGATTGAAACGTTATCTAATTCCCAAAATTAGATGACATTTATCTTATCAGCTTTGATCATTCTTCCTGCAAATTTGTTTCAGCACTATTTCTCTCTCTCTCTCTCTCTCTCTGTGTGTGTGTGTGTGTGTGTGTGTGTGTCTGTGTGTGTGTGTGTGTATGTATGTATGTTTATAGTTTTATTATCAGTCGTGTGTGTGTGTGTGTGTGTCCCAGGGGACTGATGATAAGACTTGATTTTAGATATGCATACATTGTTTAACAATAACTTATGGTTTAGGTTCCCCATTTAAACCTTTGCTATTTTCTGCCTTGGACATTTGTGCTTTGGTTATCTATTCCTCCATCGATGTTTCACATAATCATTATATTGTTTTATCTAAATTATGATGCACATCCAATTGCAAGGGATGTGTCATGAGATATAAATTTATTTTATATTCAGAATACTATGTGCATTTCATTCCAATACTCTATTTAAGACATGAGATTGGTAAGGTATTATGCTATACAGTACATATACAGTCATACCTTACTATGTAAAGCATTTGTATTACTTCTAATGCAAAGCAAAATTCATATCTTTTCTTTCTTACAAGTTTATGTGTAAGTTTATAATAATCACCTCTTTTCATGATGTGTTGTTCTAGTATTTTAATTTACAATTAAATGGAATAGAACTAAACTTTAAATGACTCATAACTTATAATCTATTATCTAATGATAAAAAACTACTCAGAGCACTCTACTAATGTACTTAAGAGTTATGAACTTTTGCCAATATGAATGAATCTGTCACATCCAGAAGGCAGGAAGAGACCAGCTTCTGTCATGCCATATCCAGTACATATGCAGTACACTGGGATGGTCTAGGATAGAATTGCAGATAGGCAAATCACAGTTCTCACCCCACACAAGTACCAGCATTGCAGCAAAATCCTGGATGCCAGCAGCAGAAGGTTAGAAAGGAAGTTGGGAGAAAGCAAGAAAATGACAGCTTCTGCCCTGCTGCATATGTATGTGGCATGTCAGAAACCAACTCCTCTCACACTCTCCCGGTACCACACACACACCCTGCCAGCACACAAAGCGCACTGGACTGCCCCCCATGCAAGCCAAGAATTGCACATAGTTTTTATGTCTGTTGGACTTGTGAACAAAACTAACATACAAAGAGCCTCCCAGAACATAACCTGTTCATAAGCACAGAACTTTGTGTATACTTAATTACTTAAACTTGTAGTTCTAGTTAAGCATAAAATAATATTTTGCTAACCTAATTCTATGTATGTTTATTTATAATTCCCACTTTTCCTAAGGACCTGCAGTTTAACTTGTTTGACAATACTAAATGAAATGACATCCACATCAATTATAGCTTTACATACCACAGAGTAGCTCAGCTTTAACCAAATAGGAACTCTTAATCTTCTCTTCCTTCTTTAATACTGAGGAGGCAATGCCTCTCCCACCTGCACATAGAGTTTGCTTTTTCTTCAAAGCTCAGGAGAATCCAGCAACAAAATCAATGTATGCATGTTCAGAGCATTTTTAGAGTTTTGTAAGACAAATCTTTCAAATGGGAACTAGTTTAAATGTTATTGAGCTGAATTTCGATCTGACAGAGTCAGCGAACAGCACAGAAACAGTTCACTTACCACTGCTCACACTACAGGAGGCAGCAATCAGGTGTAACTGTGCAAAGATAGCTGTGTTATGTGATATTTCTAAGTAACTCTTTATCCTACTAAATCCAGTAGTCATTTGTTTAAATAAACAAACAAATATACAGATATCAAGACATGCAATTGTTTAGAATATTTCCCTCTTATAGTAATGAAGCTAAATTAAAGCTATCCTAGTAGCTTATACGTAATTCCAAATAAGCGCCTGGAAGCTTTATAGATCTATTTTTTAATCCTAGCTAAGCCGATCTAAATCATCCATAATTAATTCATGCAAATGGAATCAGAGGAACATCATTAAAGTGTTGACATTTAGATAGAGAAATCAGATATGCAGTTCAACCTCATTTGACATAAACATCTTTCTTTGAGTGCAAAATTCCTTTGGATATATGGGAATTTTAAATAGAAGCATGGAGATGCTGCTGGCAGTGCACTGAATGGGAAGGCCAGTGATCACAGAGTTGCTAAATACATATCAAAGACTCTCTGTAGCTTTGTGATAATGTAAATGGCTAGAATACTCCCCATAACTAAGGAAAACTTATTTTTTTCTGGGGTGGTAATTTGTACAGTCACACTGTGGAATCTATAACAAACAGAGCAAAGCTATTATCCAATGCATAATTGAATCAAATGACATCACATTTACAATAATATAGGAAAAAGAATCTTATTTTTGGATAGCACAGTAATATTACAATCCATCACATGACAAGATGGACTTTTCCTGGCAACACAATTATAGGCTGATATACTGTATCACTGCATCATCATTGCTAAGGCTAGTGACAGTTAAAAAGCAGACAGTTGGCACAGAATATAATCGGTAGTACAATACTATATTTGATATCAATTATATGCATATTTGTGTTGTATCTTTTTATCTCCTATACATGACTGCAAAATATAAATAATATATAAATTGTTCTTACTTTCACACAGGTAAAAATACATTTGCATTTATTTAATAAGAACATTTAGGAAAATTGATATATGTATGATGTTTACACATGTATGGTCATAACTGTTAGATTCCTCATATTCATTCTTTCTCTCTGTCGCTCTCTGTCTCCCTCCCTCCCTCCCTCCCTCCCTCCCCCCCCCCCCTCTCTCTCAGAACATTAGTGGGAGATATAAAACAATTTTTCCATATTCTTTCCCAAAAAACTGGGAAAGAAAAATAAAAAATAAATGTTAATTTATATTTAATTAACATCTATTTCATTTTACTTTCAATAATGCATTTACATTTATTATAGTTGTGTCCTCTCTAATGGTACAGTTCAATGACTGTGTATCTAGCAATTTAGCAGCAAAATGTGGCCCTTCACAAATAAATGAGTGATTACTATATATTCATGATATTTCTAATGTGTACCGAAAATAAATTGAAAAAAATTAGAAAAAAAGTAATATTAATATTCCTTTGAAAAATAGAATATGTGGTTTTCAAAGACTGAAGATGTAGAGGTAACTGTTTTCACGGTTTGAAGAATAAAATCAAAATACAAGCTGTGGTCTTTAATGTTCTTTGGTATATGTGAGTGGTTATATAACACACTCAAAGTTAATTTGCTACCAAATTATGTTTATCCTAAAATCTTGAAGCTCAGCATTGTTTTTAATGCATATCTCTCCATTTCACTGTGGAGTATAGGCATAAGGAGAAATATTAGAAACCACAGGTTCAATAATTTAGCCTAAAGTTGATAACAACTGAACTACATAATTGCTAAGGAATCAATTTCTTTAAAAGTATATATAGTTTGACTACAGAAGTAATTGAGTTGCTCAAACAGGAGGAAGCAGAGCTTAGACGATATATGTCATGGGGTTAAAAAAAAAACTTCCTAGACCAGGGGTGTCCAAACTTGGTCCCTTTAAGACTTGTGGACTTCAACTCCCAGAGTCCCTCAGCCAGCAAAGCTGGCTGAGGAACTCTGGGAGTTGAAGTCCACAAGTCTTAAAGGGACCAAGTTTGGACACCCCTGTCCTAGACTATATGCAGAAGAAGGATGTTTTTAAAAGATATATTTTATTTTATTCTCCAGAGATATCAGTTCATTGTATAACAATAACACATGTTCAGTTGTGGGGCTGTTAGACATTCCTAAAGCTGAGCCCATGATACAATAAAACACAGGATTTAATATCTTATTTCCACTACCCTCACCTTGATGCTACTCCAAGGGGCATTGAAAAAGCTTTGTTCCAGGCTAATTAAAGCTTTGAACAAAAGCACTACTGGGACAGAAGGATTCCTACAGCAATTTCTGGCAGATCTTATTTTATTTATTTATTTACTAAGTTGCCAATGCATCTCATGGCCATTTACAACCAAACTAAACAACAATAGCAGCAGCATGCGTAAAACAGATCCAGTCCACAATATTAAATAGCAACCACTGAAGTAATTTCAACATTAAATATCATAACATCCATAATAAAAAATCAAAACACAAAACACAAAACTTCTATCAAGATGACATCAACCACTAAAGGCTCCTAAGAACAATTTCTAGCTATTTTCTAGGCAGTTTGCCCTATGAAGAAGAGTATCCGAAGGAGATGGAGGGAAGGACAAAATATCAAGAGGTTGCATACCATTATCCAGTTGAAGACTTCACTTGTACATGTGTGTAATAATAAAACACATATAAGATATCATTTCTGGTATCTTCACCTACTGCCTCTGTCCCTATGTATATCTGATTATGGATGGGGCCAGTCAACAATCTGGCAGGGAGCTATTCCTTTGTTTTATTTATGAGGTACTTTAAAAGGAAAAAAAATCCTAAACAGTAATATTTGTCTAGTAAGTATAAATATTACCATTTTAATTTATTTTCCACCTTGGCAACTCATTTCTTTTATATAATTATACATTGCAAAGTAGATGGACCAATCTAATTTCATTTTTTATTGCTGATATTTTGAAGATTGTTTGGGAGATTGTTTTTAACTTAACAAGGCTTTATATAAAAAATAACATAAAGATATCTGTACAGAATCATTGAAAGATTGTAGAATATGTATTCTTTTGGAGCCAGAGAGATTAGCCCAAAATAATGGCAGGTCTACAAAGGTAGGTTAAGGTGATTGATGTAGACTATTTTAATTTTTAATTAATTTTTTTCTTCTAGGACAAGCTTAATTGGATCTCAACCATTCATTGATAATTGCAGTAACCAACTATATCACCTGGGTACTTCTATACTTCTACTTCCAGAAGATTTTACTCCTCAGTCTTACTATTCATTTATGTGATAAGGGCTTTTTTGAAAAAAACTCCTCCACAAATACTAAAATCCATGGAAGCTTATATTGATAAAAACAGTCCTAATCTATTTAAAATTTTAAGCAAAAAACAATACTTTAACTGAGGAAAGAACAATCAAGACAAAACTTTGTAGATAATCTTGTGCTGTATTTTAGTCAGCAATTTAACTATCTGCATTTTGCACCACATGGCTTCTGGATGAACAAACCAAGGTACCTGAAATGGGCTAACTTACAGAATGTATCCAAAATCCAGGACCCATGACTCCCAAGGAAATGAAATTTGGGGAGTTGTAGCTGCTTCAGTTCTACTTGTTGCTGTGTCTTATATTGCTGCTATGATTGTGTGAACTTCATTTTCAATGTTCCATGATAGTTTCCCTGCTATTCTCACAATTCCTTGCTCCCTCCTCCACCCAACAGCAGCCATTTACCTGTGGGAAGGAAAGGGAACGGAAGGGAAGGGAAGGAAAGAGGAGATTTCTGATGTTCTCTGCAAGGAAATTCAATGAAAAGACAGTAGGAAGTCAAAGGTTGTTCTTGCTCCCATAGCCTTTTGCCCGCCCTGGATCCTCTTGTTTCTGTTTAGAAAGGAAATATCCCTGAAATAATGACCCAATGGGACACAAATTATCTAGCAGTTAATAAATGGCAAAGGTTTGTCGATAAAAGGCTAGTGTGAACACTAAGCTGGACTGAATATTAGCTCCAATAAATCAGTAGCCTTAAGGAACCCTAAGCATTTATGACTAATACTACCTCATGACAGAAATGGGATAAACTAAATTTTGTCATGAGGGTACTGCAACCTGGGATTTTAGACAGCAGAGCAAACTTGCAATAGTAAGTATGATACTATGCCTCCTGATTCTGTGAAAGATAGATGCCGCTACATTTACCAACAAAAGCATTATTTGGGGCAGGAAGAATGAAAGCAATAGAGAGAAATATATTTTACTGCTCCCATTCTTCACTTGCCCCCTCACAAATGACCATATTGCCTTTATGTAATTTTTCATGAAAAAGATTATATAACCAGGAAATTACAAATGTGTGCATCAAAGGAATGACTCTATCATGTAGTAAACCATTTAGTTTTCTCTGCCAGATGATTTCAAGTTTTCACGATGATAATGGATATTGAAGAAAATATCATATTTGATCTTCTGCTCTACATAGCAGAAGATATCTCAGATATTTTCACCTAAAGTATACCACTTCCTGATAATTTCTATCCCTCACATTTTATTTTCTATATAGATATATTTTTCATATTTTAAGAACAAATATTTGTCACTGAATACTGTATCATGGAGGCTCACCAAAAATCATAAGTAGTCTATGACAGAGATCATTATCTCAATACTAAATAGTATTGTACTCTTCATTTTCTATATTTCCTAAGTTAGAACAAACAATACATTCATTCTAGTTTAATACTCTTAAAATTTACAATGTGTGGATATTTTCAGAGCTCTTTACATTTTAGCAGACTCTGATTTTCCCATAAACTCATCTCTACTGCTGCAATTCCAAAATGTCATCTTTCATTTTATAACAACCTTGTAGTAATTAAGTACGACATAGCTTGTACACCAATTAAAAAGCATTAACATGTAGATGCTTGTAAGCATTATATATTTTCTGTTTCTTTATTGAAGTACATATGTGCATTTTTGCCTCTAGCTTTAAATACAAAGACTGTGTAACTGAACAGGAATTGTCTCAAGAACATTAAAGCAAGCCAAACATGATTGCATTCCAACTAAAATTGCTCTCTTTATACTGTGTATTGAAACTTGATAACTGTTGGTTATAAAATTCCTTTGATTTTCTGTAGGTAATAAAATACTTTGGCAATTACTATTGACAGTTCTGGATAATCTTGAAGGCTGCCTTGCCTGAAGAAGATGAGTGTTACAAATCACTCCACTGAAAGAGGGAAGAACAGCAGCAGGCAGCAGACAGGTTTCAATTTCACAATGCTGATTATCTCATTCCTGATTCTATGCATGCCTAAATCTGAGGATCCCTCAAGCAGCTATATGGACTTCTACTTTTAAAATGCCTATTACGCTTTCATACTTTTTGCTGCTTCCTGAAGAGTGCCATTTCGCCAAGCTTAAATAGCAGAAAATTGCACTGCTTTTCCTCTGCCCATCTCCTCAATCTCTATTAACCTGCACAAGAACAAAGGAATATGATGGCCCAGGTATAGGTTTGAAAATAGGTTTGAAGTTGTTTTTCATTTACGGGTAGCCATCTTTCTGATTCATAAATGTAGTTTAACAATATCGTTTTAAAGCATTAGGAAATGATTGACAATGCAGAATTTTTAACCTTAACGTATGCATGTACAAAAGAAGAGCAAAGATCTGGGCACATTTTGAAATTTATAGGCTATTTACATAAGCTTTAGATGATAATGAATTATTGATAGTCTTACACCTTAACTAATAGAATGCCAAGATACTGAAATTCTTTTTTAGCAGCTTAAGAAAAAAGAGATGGAGGAGGAAAATTAAAAAAAAACCTGTGAAGCACTGTTTTTTAAGTATGCAGGAGGCTGTTATTAGATGTCATAAACTGAATGATGCATTATTCTATGAGCTAGTTAGAGATTACATACGTAAAGGTAAAATAGAGGACAAACACTTCATTTGAAACAATGTTAAATGCTCTTTTAAATCAAGTCATGTTTTAATTCAATATTAAAAAACAAGAGTCAGATAAAACTACTTGTTTTACTTTAATATTTAATTGCATTCATAAATTAATTTTAAAAATGCAGTTATTTTATATCTATCTATCTATCTATCTATCTATCTATCTATCTATCTATCTATCTATCTATCTATCTATCTATCTATCTATCTATCTATCATTTGCCCATTCCAATTATATTATTAAACAAAGAGGAAATCATTTTTAAATTTCATCAAAATTTGACAGTTTAATGTCCTTTCTATGCAATTATATGAAAGTTCATATAGGTTGTCAGACATACATTTGCACACAATTTTTTTTCTTTTTCTTTTTTATAAAAAGAAATAACTGTTCTGTGTTAAAAAGATTAACATTTGGGGGGCGGGGTTTGCTTAAATAACAATTGTTGGCTATCCATCAGATCCTAGCTTTAATCTCACAGCAGGCTCGTGTTTCTGATTATGTCCATCTGAGACTTATATGAATAGAAGAAACCAAACTGTGGCCTTCAACTAAAAATGGAGTGTGTGTGTATGTGTAGGGGAATATAGGGGTGTGATATAGCATTAAGATCCAAAGCTGTTCCTTACAATTTGCAAACAGAAGACTAATTTGCTGCATGTTTTGTCTACTTTGCTACTAATAAAGTATTTTGCATGCTTTCTATAAACATTCCTCTTAAGTTTTATAATCTAGTACATCTTAGTAAGCATGAAGTCTGCCGATCCCTAAATTATTCATAACATGGTCCAGACTGATTAAGATTGGCTTGTTAAGGACCACAAGAAGCAATTAAACTGACAAGGCAGTGCAGCCTTGATGTATACATTTATTATCACAAGAATACCCAAAGTGAATGCCCTTATTAAGCAATGAATTTCACCTCACTGGCCTTCTACCACTGCTGCCACAAGCAGAGGGAGCTAGGAACAACATGTCAAAAGCTAACTCTGAGGAAATGCCTATCTTCAAGTGAAACCGATTTTGTAATGAACCTTTCAGTTCACTCCTGAGGTAATAAATCCTGACTGGTGCATTAATTACTTGATAACATCCCATCAAAATGCAAATGCAGCACTTGACCCACAGGAATGGCAGCACTAGCTGTTAACTCTTCAGGGTATACATAAATTGTCTGTTTTCTTTTATCAAACTGGGCATTTATTTCCATCTTGCTGGGGTGAATGTCACTCTTGCCACCCTCAGCCCCTTGGTGGCCTGACACCATTATTTGTTGAGAATTGTCACTAGGTGATGACTTTCTAATTGTGCTACTACTTCGAAGCAGAAATTTCTACTGCATGTTTTCTCCTCCCCCTTTCAACTCCCACCCATCAGGAATTTCACAAGTCAAGGACAAAGCAGAGACAAAGTATGATCTCGTCACATCTAAAGTGCACTAGTTTTCACTATCAAAGGCAGCACGTTAGACAATGAACTTCATCCTTTGAAACAATTAAATAAAAGCCAAACAAATGCAAACTACTAACATAGTGTATGCAGCAAAAATGTTTCCCTGCAATACTTTTTTTCCATGGTATAATAATTTATTGCCTTGTAAATATGCTGACTTTTCTATTTTCTATTTTCTATTGTTAGCAGTCAGAAAAAAATCAAAGAAATACCAAAAAAAAGCATAGCTTATAATAACAACTGAATGTTTAAAGATGCTCTGTGGTATTGTTACTTTATCCTATAAAATGAGCTTTTTTTATTTAGGGAATGCATCCATAATAAATGTTAATAAGGATTTTTGTTTCATATTCCATTATTCAACACTCAGATCAGCATCAATGGGGTTTACTCACCCTCCCTGAAACACACACACGCACACATGCACACACCATGGGTCAACCTATATTACAGTATTTTATTTCTCTGGAAGGCTTGGTGAAAAAACCTTAATTCAGGTTACTAGGCAACCCTGCAGGTGAGAAAATATAATGTTTGGCCTACTCCATCTTAGGAAAAAAAATGTAGCGGCCTAATGCTTTCAAAATATACACTGGAAAACATGCACTGATAATTCTTTGCTACATTTTCCAAAGTTGAGGTCAGGTGAAAATTAATTGATGTTGAGAATAATGACAGAAGGAGAGGTACCACTGAGACTTGGTGTGACTGGCATGTGATAATGTTAGCAAGATTCCCAGCATGTGACTGGACGATGTTGTGAAAAATATACTTTATGTGAAGGAAAAACAAGTTACAAAATGTAATTAGTTTTTGACACTTTTCATATGTTATTATCTTTTCATTTGGAACATTGCCTTGGGATATCAATACAAAAGTATAAATGAAACATTATTATTGTTGTAGGTCTAAAATAGAGAATGAGATAGCTTTATACCGCACATCTTTTTCATGTCCTTCTGAATAAACAGAATGCTTTATGCAAGCTAAAGTACTGTATGTAAGCCACAGAAAACATATTTACTACAAAGAAAGCAGAAATTTCTTCAATATAATAATCCTGTTATATGTGATTATATAATTTTACTCTCAAAATAAGGAGCTCTGAAAATAAGTGGTCTAAAATGCTAGAGGTTAATATGCAATTAAAGTATAGCAGCCACAGCAATAGGTTTCTCATATAGCAAATGTATTTTTAATTTTTTTCCCATTGACGTTTATACCTAGAAGTAATTCATGCTGATTACTAAATACCCCTTGTGAGTTCCTTTGTCTTCTCAATTAAAAAGAACAAAAAAAACCACTTGCCGTTAGCAATGCATTTCATAAACCACCAGCTCTCATGCTTGATGAATCATTCTTATTTTATGCAGTGCTGCATGATAGAGAACTGAGATAAATAAAATATTCTATCCACAAGCTATTCAGTACAATTTATCTTCAGCAGCTTACTAGTCCATTGATAATACCTGGCTTGAAGATTGCAATGATCAGATTCGGTTTTCATTCGAATCAGGAGCAATCTGAGCACTATAGTTTTTAATTTACATATATTAGTGAGGTTCAAATGTGGCAATAGCTACCAGCAAGTTCTCTTGCATTATAGAAGGTGAATGCTCACCTTCTATAATGGTTTCCCTTTGGCAATTATTCACCAATGAAGTAACCAGATAAAAATGAAAACAAAGAAGGCAGAAAAGGAAAAGCATGCTAAAAATGCCATCATTTAGATTAGGATAATTATTGCAATAGAGAGAAGGTCATGTTTATATTAGTGATTTCTTGTAAGACTTCCCTGTATTGAATTCCTAATGCTACCCTTCTCTCTTTGCTACTGCATTGTTTTCTTTCCTTAGCTTACTGGAGTTATGATACAGGGTGTCTTAAGATATGTGAAGCAGCATAGTAACCCAGATATTATGTTGACATCACCCTGAAAAAAATGAAATTTAGAAGCAACTGGTAAACATAACATCATTATCAAAACATTATTATACTACCCTGAACGTTTAGCAAAGCCAACAGGCTTATAATAAATACCTCTTTTAGTTACATCCCTTTTATTCTGACCACAATATTGAGCCTGAATTCCCAGGAACATCATTACTAGACATTTTCTGCCACCTTTCTAAATCTGAAAAGCTTCCTACATTTAGTGAAGATTAGGTAATGCTACAAGCAATCAATAATGGCTATCAATTCTATACCTTGTTCAGAAGAACCAGCTGATTAAAACTAAGTTAAAAGCAAAGTTGAATATAATTTAAACCTAGATGCTTTCCCAAATTGTATTTTCATAATAAATAGATTTTTTACACATGCATGCACTTGGCCGATGTACATACAGAAAGAATCACCTAAAAATGAGAAAAATGCTTAGCTAGGAATGACATCCTTTTCTTGAATCTTACATAAATCAGAGATAGAAGAAGAAGATAATGAATAATATATGTCAGTCCAACTGATTCTTTTTCAAGTATTTTGTTTATGGTACCACACATAACATTTTACTTGAATTCTCTTCTTGATAGTTGTTAATATCCCGGGGGCCGGGATAGCTCAGGCAATAGAGAAGCCTGTTATTAGAACACAAAGCCTGCAATTACTGCAGGTTCGAGCCCGGCCCAAGGTTGACTCAGCCTTCCACCCTTTATAAGATAGGTAAAATGAGGATCCAGATTGTTGGGGGGGCAATAAGTTGACTTTGTAAAAAAATATACAAATAGAATGAGACTATTGCCTTATACATTGTAAGCCGCCCTGAGTCTTCGGAGAAGGGCGGGGTATAAATGTAAACAAAAAAAAATAAAAAAATAAAAATAAAAAATATATTTAAATATATTTTTACAGCTTTTAAGGTAACGAAGAAAAGATCTATTAATAGACTTTTTTTAAAAATTTATATTTATATCCCACCCTTCTCCGAAGACTCAGGGCGGCTTACAGTGTGTAAGGCAATAGTCTCATTCTATTTGTATATTTACAAAGTCAACTTATTGCCCCCCCAACAATCTGGGTCCTCATTTTACCTACCTTATAAAGAATGGAAGGCTGAGTCAACCTTGGACCTGGTGGGACTAGAACCTGCAGTAATTGCAGGCAGCTGTGTTTTAATAACAGGCTTCTTACAGCCTGAGCCACACCGCGGCCCTATATTGTCTATTCTTTAATATTTAAAGAATAGACAAGATGATATTTCTACTTGCAAATATTTCAACAAGAAGGATCTAAAATGGCTTCTTCCTACATACAATATAATCACATCAAATAAGCATAATGTAACAATACAGGACATTTAACAATAATCAATAATTGCATACTAATTTAGAGGATTTAAAAGCAATATCTCCTTTGTAAATAAGTGTGTGCAGGATATGGATGCATTAGTCTATTCAATTTGCTGAGATAAAAGTTAAGCTCTGATTTTTACCACTATTATTATATAAATTAATCTTGGCACTCATATATTTCCCTTAACTTTTCTTCCACACAGCTATAAGGGTTCATTAACCACTTTCGCTTTTATTCTGAATTAACCAAATCTGTTCTTGTGTAATTGTAATATGAAATTTACTATGTACTATTATTAATCAAAACTTAGTTCAATTTCCTTATACCAAGTTTAACTGCTGCTGCTAATTTAAAATAGAATCAACAATTTGCAGTCATGCCTATAAGAGCTAGCTAACAAATCCAAGAACTATTACTGTAATGCTAAGTATAGTTTACCACTACAATGAAAATTCTTTCTTAATTTCTACTATCATATTTCATAGAAGAAATATTAAGATAGTTCACAGGAACATAATAATTGTCTTGCTGGATCAGACCCTTGGCCCATCTAGACTAGCAAAGGTTCTCACAGTGACCAACCAACTGCACAAGGAAGACTCTTAGTATCCAGCAGATGGCTTTAAGAGGCAGTTACACTACTATCAAGGCTAAATCCCCATGACTTTCATGAATTGATGCAATCCTTTTCTGAAGCCAGTTCAATCCTTTTTTGAAGCCCCCAATGATTTTTGGAAGCCAAAAATAGGTTTAACAGGCTTATACGTAATAGAATCCATGGAAATAACATTCCCAGACTATGTAATAAGGAATTGTACAACTATATACAGCTAACATCAAAAACATCATTAAAAAAGGACAACAAAGAATGTTCTTTCTGCGCCAACTCAGTAAGCTCAAACTGCCCAAGGAGCTGCTGATCCAGTTCTACAGAGGAATTATTGAGTCTGTCATTTGCACCTCTATAACTGTCTGGTTCGGTTCTGCAACCCAACAAGAAAAACACAGACTTCAGAGGATAATTAGAACTGCAGAAAAAATAATTGCTAGGGACCTGCCTTCCATTGAGGACCTGTATACTGCACGAATCAAGAAGAGGGCCGTGAAAATATTTGCAGATCCCTCGCATCCTGGACATAAACTGTTTCAACTCCTACCCTCAAAACGACGCTATAGAGCACTGCACACCAGAACAACTAGACACAAGAACAGTTTTTTCCCGAAGGCCATCACTCTGCTAAACAAATAATTCCCTCAACACTGTCAGACTATTTACTGAATCTGCACTACTATTAATCGTTTCATAGTTCCCATCACCAATCTCTTTCCACTTATGACTGTATGACTATAGCTTGTTGCTGGCAATCCTTATGATTTATATTGATATATTGACCATCAATTGTGTTGTAAATGTTGTACCTTGATGAACGTATCTTTTCTTTTATGTACACTGAGAGCATATGCACCAAGACAAATTCCTTGTGTGTCCAATCACACTTGGCCAATAAAATTCTATTCTATTCTATTCTATTCTATTCTATTCTATTCTATTCTATTCTATTCTATACCAATGTCAGAGGCAATTATACATTAAGAAATAATACAAGATAGTCCTATTTTAAGGGACTCCAGTGAATACAGTCTGTCCTACTGCATTCTTTTCCATGCATGGCTTACAGTCAAGTGTAGTGGTTAAGGCTAGAAACCAGGAGTTCCACCTTAGGCATAAAACTACCTGGGTGACATTGGGTCAGCCACTCTGTCCTAGTCCTAGGAAGAAAGCAATAGCAAACCACTCCTGAAATTTGTCTGTAGGAACTTACCTAGACAGCCACAAAGGGTAAAAAACTGACTTGAAGGCACACACATATACATACACAGATTACTAGGTATCTGAATGAAACACATTGAGAAATTTTGATAATATACGATTAAAATTTCACTATTAATATTTTAAAAAAGTAGATAGAATAAAGATGCTTGCTCCTGGGGAGGAAAACTATGGCAAATCTAGATATCTTACTAAAAAGCAGAAAAATCACCCTGCCAACAAAAGCGCATATAGTCAAGGCTATGGTTTTCTCAGTTGCAATGTATGGCTGTGAAAATTGGACCATAAGAAAGGCTGAGCATCAAAGAACTATGCCTTTGAACTATGGTGCTGGAGAAGACTCCTGCAAGTTCCTTGGACTGCAAGGCGATCAAACTGGTCAATCCTAGAGGAGATCAACCCTGACTGCTCTTTAGAAGGCCAGTTCCTGAAGATGAAACTCAAATACTTTGGCCATCTAATGAGAAAGAAGGACTCACTGGACAAGAGCCTAATGGTGAGAAAGATTGAGGGCAAAAGAAAAAGGGGATGACAGGGAACGAGGTGGCTGGATGGAGTCACTGAAGTAGGCATGAGTTTAAATGGACTTCAGAGGATGGTAGAGAACAGGAAGGCCTGGAGGAACGTTGTCCATGGGGTCGTGATGGGTCAGACACGACTTTGCAAGTAACAACAACAACAAATTAACAATTCATTTCAAAATGTAAATGTTAACACCCAAAAGTTATTTTGTATAAAAATAAGTTGGTTTATCAAAGTCAACGCTAATTGTTCTTTCTTTTGATAGTATCACAGAGATGTCATAGAGAACTATTTCCTTTTAGTACTTCTACCTAATATCACAAGATGCAGCACACCTTTAGAAATGCCTCCAGCTAGGTACACATGAAAATATGATAGCTTCTGTTCTTTTTCTAACTATACAATACTATCACAAAAATATTACTTCTAACCATGAAATGTATTTTAGAATGTACATTTTTAAAATTCAACTTCAGTACTACTAATTCAAAGGT
Source organism: Ahaetulla prasina (assembly GCF_028640845.1). Classification (NCBI taxonomy): domain Eukaryota; kingdom Metazoa; phylum Chordata; class Lepidosauria; order Squamata; family Colubridae; genus Ahaetulla; species Ahaetulla prasina. Next base: position 40,525,551 of record NC_080541.1, read on the forward strand.
ATATTTTGGGTAAGTTTCTTCTTCCTTCAGTCCCTATGACATCACTGTCTTCGCATCTATATAGATGGCTACAATTCTATAGCTATATTTTCAATTATTTAGATTGTGAGTAACTCTGTCATATGATATAATTTTCCACTGATGCCATTGGTTAAGCAAATTTGTATTATAAAAAGGTGGAAAAAAACAGGGCAGAATTTTACCTTTTCCTCTTTATACACATAAGAATTATATTCAGAATCTCGAAGAATATGGCTGCTATTACATTATATAAAATCTAAGGTAACAATTGTAAAGGCTCAAGGTCATCCATTTTTTTATCTCAGCAGATTCATTCTTTGATAAGCATTTCCAATCAAAATGCTAGGCAAAAAGCATATTTATATCTATATAATATTGTCTTGAAATACAGCTTATTTCTATTACACCTCCTACTCTGAACAGCCAGAATATTATAGAAATACAAGTAGTAGTACCATTTGAAATTGAATCACTACAGAGTTTACACCACACAATTCTGACCATAATCAACGTCCGTTAAAGACAGTATGAAGTGTTGACAGCTTATATAAATTATTTGCAGCAGTGTCTACCCAAGGTCTGAGGCAAATTTCCATTTAATTAAATTGTAAGAGATCAGGTGAGATGAAGAGACTATTTCTTTGTTTTTACATTTGTTTCTATCTCTATACCAAAGACTGTACATTGCTGCCTTGTCTTGTATTCTATCTCAGTCCATTGTTCATTATTGTAAGATCAGCTGACTTCAGATTCTAAAATAACCCTTGAATGTATGAAAGATACAACTCTTAAATTTCCTGATTATCCTAGGTTTAGGGGAGGGAAGAATTTGACAAATAATCCCACTGCCATTGTGTGGTCATTACAGTGTCGTACGAGTCTGGACAAGTTATTAGGTCAGACGCTAACTTCCTAAGTAGAAAAATGATGTGGTCGCCTTTGTCCTTTCTGCAGTAATGGCTGGAGTCAGTACTAATTAAGGGCCTGCGGCAATGTGGTGCGAGAGAGGTCAGAGACTTCTTTCTGACACCTAAACAGTGCTCAGCTCAAACGAAGTGCCCCTAATCTGAAATGATGTGGTATAGAGCTGGCCTTTCAGCTCCACTGTATATTTAAAGGAAAATGACAGTTAATGACAGGGGTGTCAAAAAGAGCAGATGGAGAGCCTGCAGAAAGCATAGCCCTATGGAGGAAAAAAAAATCTTTCTACAATTAATTGTTGTATCTAAGTATAAACATGCACAAATAGAATTCTCTATCACTTGTGTACTTCTGGAGCAATGTAGCCAAGAAGCCCACATTATTTACACTACTGAAATAATTGCTTTGGATAAGAAAGACTGAATATTATTTTTCATGCGGTATGGGGGGGGGAGAACTGGTTCTCCGCATCCGCATCCGCCAAACTCCACGTTGCTTTCAGAGCTTGACTGCTGATCTAAAATGCAGACGGAAATTAACATGTAGTCAACACTGTTTCAAGGTCTGGATTATGTTGGTAATTATTTTTTTTAGCCAACTCCAACTTCTTTAAAAATAGAAAACTTGTAAATGGTGCAATAATATTTAAAATGGAAACTACTACAAAACATTGTCAGTTAATCACTGACAATCGGAAATGGCTGACATCATGTTTATCTCAAATCAATTAATCATCAATACATCTGATGAAGCAGTTGCTGCTCACAAAAATCTTATAATGAAATTTGTTAATCTAAAAAGATATTACCAAATTTTTGGCAATCATATACTAATGTAGCATTCCTACAGCCCTGTGTTCACCACAATAATTATTCCAAGCATTATGATTCAATGTACATAACTACACCTCTGCCTACTCCCTTTGCAAATATGCAAAGTATGCAAATATTAAATAAATGTATTATTAATTATTAAATTTGTTTTCCGTACATCATGCCACAAAAGAGACTAAATGAATAGATATTTTCTGAGACAAATTACAAACTGAAATTTGAATGTATTCTATATTGATATTTATATATTTTATTTTAAAATGAATACTGATAATCTTCATATAGATGTTTATACTATATAATTAGAAAATAATTATTTATAAATAAGAACATTTTCCAGATTTTGTACTTCATAATATCAAGACATTGGATAAATGAATGCAGAGGGTGATATATACATATAATTATGCTTTCTTAAATGTCTGTTAATAATAGTTCTAAAAATGTTTAAAAATATGTATGAAAAATATTCAAGAATTCAAGTACACTTGAATGTAGTAAATATATTCTTTGCACTAGAAATATGTCCTTAACATATGAAAATCTCTTATCAATGATAAAACAATTAGCTCAGATGACTTTAAAAATAAGGATTATCATAAGTATTTTATCAGGTTGAAGCAAAATTAATCAGTTCGCATCATTAACCAGATGACAGCTGCTATCTTCTCATTGCTTGCCAGAGATTTCATAGCAGCTTGCAATAGGAAGAAAATATAGTAGAAATATTACTCCTGTTGAGCAAGAGGCCCTGGAAGTCTTTCCCTTGCCAAGATTACACTTCTAATATTTTGATCCCTGGGGAGGAGAAAAAAAGATCCCAATCCACCATTCCTTAAATTCTATACGGTATTTATTTTATTTGGCATATCAATCAACACATTCCAATTATTATGACCTGAGCAGTTTGATGACAATAATGTCACTGAAAATTATGAAAATTATAGCCAACTATCACATGTCAAACTTCAGAGACCTTTCAAAGATTGTAGCTCTGGTTCTCTAGTAACTTGCAACTGAAAAGGTATTACAGTACTGCCAGGGTATCCTTTTGCAACATAACTCCAGTATTACATCTGTATTGTTCTCCAACTTTCAGTTCAGCAATATGGACCAAATGAGTCTTAGGTAATTGATGAGCCTGAATGAATTATTCAATGTGAGTAATGTATATCTTACAGCAAACTAAACTACTCACAAACTGCTTAGATCCCTGTTCAGATTACTACTATGCCTTGCCTGCCTCCAGGTCACCCAACTTAATCCATAATAACATCCTTTTAAAAATTAACATGCAACCTGACAATGATTACTGCCTTGTATAAGGAAGAATAGTTACCCAAATCTCATACCTCATATTACACCTAGGTTTATTTGAAATCCCTTTAAATAGGAATTTTAAAATCAGAAATGCTCTTCTGATTTTAATGTTCTTCTGTATGTCAACAGCATTCTAGTTCACTATCTTGACATTAAGAAAAAATATAAACCAAAGCATGAATTTATATTGTATGTGGATATTAATGTCATTTATATTCTCATCCACTAAAGAGATCTCACATTATCAATCAAAAAAATTTAATCCAACAAAGGCCCCTACAAGCAAATCCGGGATGTGTAAAATAACATTTGAATATGAGGAATACAAAGGTAATAGGGTGATAGTTATCTTAGGAACAAAGATTGCTATTTATCTAGTTAACATAAATTCCTTGTTTTCCTGTAGCCAACATATTATTCCACATTTCACATTTGCTCAAGCACAATGATTACAAAATACTTTCATCGATAGAGTATGGGAATAGTTGATTTACAATAGCAAAAGCTAATGATAATAAACTGAATTCAATGCAATAATTTATTTCCGAGTAAAGTAATCAGGATTATACTGTTAAAGATTTGGTTCTTGTGTCTTACAAGAAGTGTTTGAAGCTACAGCAGTCATATTACACTATAATATGCTTCAAATGCTTCAATTAGGTCTATAAAGAAGTAATTTAGCTATGCCTAAATGCTAAAGCTAAAATTTAAAAATATCCCTTGAACATAGGGATATTTTCTCCTAAATAAAATATACACAAAATTGATGTACATTGACTCAGAGCGCCTTTCTTTTAAATTTTCCCCAGCACTGTATATCTGTGAATAACATGAAGGTTTTTTACTATAATCTCTCTGCTTTTAGTGAACTAAGGTATCTTTGTAAAGAAATCCTTAATCTGAAGACAAGAAATTATTATGTCCTCTACATTAATATAATATAGAAAGCTAAAGTTTTGTTTTTATTAAGGATATATAAGACATATATTTTTGAATTATTAAAAAGCTACAATTACATCAAAATTGTCTTAAGTTAAAATGTAATATTCAAGTTTCTAGTTCTTGCCAAGACTCACAAAGATGTAGCAGAGCATATCTTTTATTTTCAGTTACTTTAAAGCATGTCACAAGGAATCAATAGAGAGCTAATAAAATATCTGGATTAGAATAAAGTAAATAATTCTGATAGTGAACAATCAACATAACATAGATAATATGTTGGCAAGAACAGCCAATACACTCAATATAAAAGAAGTGTTAAATACATAACAATAACATTTTATGCTTGTTTCTTTGGGAGTAAGTTCCACTGTGTTCTGTACAATTAAGCTTAGCTATAGTCACAGAGTACATTTATTTGTATTTTTGAAAACCAAATGTGATTTCAAAAAGCCGTTGCTTTGGAAATACACACATTTTTCTAGCTCAAACATTGCTGGTTTTTTTCATTAAAATAAGGCCCTCTGATGTTTAATATAAAGAATAAATCTTATTCTTTTTGTACATATCTGACTGTTCTGAAAATAATTATAGAGTACAGATTTGATTGTCAGTCATGTGTATCTATTCCACTATGTGAAAAGAAAAGTAAAATGGTTGCCTATACATTAGCACTTCACCCATGGCTAGTGCAATGACAAGATAGATTAGGAAGTATATTAAATCTTACACATGACTGCTTTTCTGTATCAAGTTAAAAAATACTTGCTCCTATATACATTAGGGGCTATTGTTGGACTGATATCTACATTAATTTTGACAGAATGTCAACAGTTTTTACATTTTCTAAGTCAATAACTAGCCTAAAACTCATAAACATCCAATGGAAATATTGGGTATGTAGTTGTACATTCATGAGTATGAAAGTAAATATCTTATGTACATTAGTCTTTTTAACTTTTATTATTAAGAATTATGGTAACAGAATTTCCAACAAGTTTCATTTGTTTAAATTTGGTAAATTTGGGAATTAGGACTTTGTGATCTTTGATTCTGGCTCGGGTGCACTGCCCCAGAAAGATCCGGTCCACAACTTGGGTTTTCTCCTGGACTCACCACTCCTGCTTGAGGAACAAGTGGTAGTTGCAGCTATGAAAGCCTTTGCACAACTTCATGTTCTGTGCCAGTTGTGGCCTTTTTTGGATCAGGATTCAGTTGTTCAGTTAGTAAGTCTGAACAACTGTCTGACTCTTTGTGACACATGGACCACAGCACGTCAGCCCCCCCCCCCATCCTTCACAGGGCAGGAAAAATTAGGGAGGGGAAATATTTTCCTGCTAATGTAGCCTAATATGAGGGGGAAATGTCATGAATATTTGTTATACAAAAACTACAGCCCTAATGGTTGTATTTATTTCAATAAAAGCATCAAAAACAAATCCTCTGATTGTTTGCATATTACTTTGTTTCAACTACAAACATTTTGAACAACCTCCTTTAAAGATTATTTTTTTTAGAACTGCTTTTTATAAATGCTTGAGAGAGGGAGGGAGGGAGTGGGAGGGAGGGAGAGGGAGAACGAGAGAGAGAGAGAGAGAGAGAGAGAGAGAGAGAGAGAGAGAGAATGTGAAGGAAGATTAAAGCAAATGTTGAGAGATCAATCTCATGACTATTCTATAAAGCATTTTGTATAGTATATATATTCATAGATTATATTCAGCAAAGGATGCTAAATGCCAGAAAAAAACAATCTCTTTTGAGATCAGAATAGTTTCATATTTTCTAACCACAAGCTTATGTTCTCTGTTCAAATAATTTCAGTGTGGAAACTTTATTACTCTGTACACTAAAACCTATCTCTTGTAAAGATTTATCTAAGTGTGAGCATCATTCAAATCAGTGGGATGTATTTCAGTTTGTGTGTGTCCACACCTGCTTTCATCTCTCTCTGCAAGTATGTCTATATTTTCCTTGTAATTTATATAAATAATGGGTAAATTTATATATTTTTAATAAAAAGTACCTCTTCTTTATGGTAAGGAGAGCTAAATGAGCAGATGCCATTATCAAGTGCTATTTGCAGAATATTTTTTTATTCTTAAATCATATTTTAAAGCATAGCTAAAAAATGCCCTGGCTCTATTTACAATTTGTGACATCCACATGTGGTTATGTACTTGGGTCACCAGACGCTGTGTATGATTCCAAAACTAAACCTTATAAATCTCCAAAAATTCCTCACATCTATTATGTTTACCTTCTGCTGCTGATGAGCCTGCACAGAGGAAATTACAAGCGGTCCAGAGGATTTGAAAAGAAAAGAAGCTAGAAGAAACAATGAGCAAAAAAACAAAACAAAGCAAAGCAAAACAAAAGCCCTTATCTAGTGCTCATATCCAGTTTAGGCTACCACTTAGTTTTTTGAGACTACGACTAGGAAAATAGACTCCTTAAAAAATAAGAATTTTCTTTTTAATTATTGATAATAGAGCAGACAGAACAGAAATGACTTAATAGAACTGATTCACCTTGATTTCTAGAAGTAAATTAGCCATTACATCAATTTTATTTAGAAAAAGTCATTTTTATCTTTATCCTGTTGAACAATAAAATAGGAACATTCAATGGAAAGTGAAGCAAAATTTCTTTTATAAACAAACTACTGGACATTTTATTATCATCTAATACCAACAAAAAATACTGCATTGGCCAAATATTTAGTCATAAAAAATTACACTGAATGCCTCTCCCACCCAAAAAAAGTATCTTTTTCTTTAAGCCACTAATTAATTAAAACCAAAGAATAAATAGAAAAAGACTTGGAAAGATGATTAATTTAAATGTTTTAAACCTTGACTAATAAATAATTATTGTTTGCCTTGGCATAATAGAGTAGTATCTAGCCTGAATATCAAGGATTCTCTCTGGTTATCTCCTCAGTTCTTAAATTATGCCTAAAACAAGGCTATCTGTAATTGGCCTCTAGCACAAAATTGGCATGGCAATCAGGATGGACAGACATGTTGTTTGATACTTCTTAAAAAGGAAGGCCTATTTTAAAGTTTGTACAATCTCTTTTTATATTGTTCATGCAACATGCTATTTCCTATATCAATTCCAGTCAATTATTTAAAACCAGCACAAAGAAAATGCCCATTTTGAAGACGATCGAATCCTACCAAGAAAAAGGTGCTTATAATTATATTGAGCAAAATTATATTGGCTTAGTTCTAAACCAGGTCTGTCAAACTGGCGGCCCACGGGCTATATCTGCGGGCCACGCCCACCCTTAGCAGAGCGCTAAGGCAAAACATCACGATACATCATGATACGGCCCACGATGTGAGCGGGTTTGACACCCCTGTTCTAAACCAAGTCTCTTGTAACTCTTTTCCCTAAGACATTAAAGTAGCCTCTCAAAAAGTTTTCCGACTGGAAATCCTAGAAGTAGAATAAAGCCAAAAGTCTGTAGAGATTCTCAGTTATCCAGGTCATGGTTGTCCCAAAGGTGCTTTTCCAGGAGGCAACTGGACTTTTTTTTTTCTTTGAAGGCATTTCGCTTCTCATCGAAGAAGCTTTTTCAGCTCTGACAGGGTAGTGGACAATGGTAGGATTCATATTCCTTGCAGACAGCTGGTAATCTGCATCCTTTTAGCAGTTGCAGGTTTATCTGGGTGTTCAGGGTCACCTGAGTTGTGCTCCTGGTTCCTGTAGTCTGCAAGTTTTCCTCTGAAATTCCATTCCTACTCCCATACCATTCAAAGGGTGTTCATCCCAAATTGTAAAACTAAAAGCCTGTAGAGTTTCAGTGTTTCAGCGACCCACTAAAAGGATGCAGATTACCAGAGGTCTGCAAGGAATATAAATCCTTCCATTCCCCATTATCCTGTTAGAGCTGAAGAAGCTTCTTGGATGAGAAGCGAAACATCTTCAAAAAAACAACAAGAAAATCAAATTGCTTCTTGGAAAAGCACCTTTGGGACAGAATAAAGCCAATACTTGCATTAAAAGACTATTAAAAATGACTAAATCCGAAGTTATTTGCTGTTTTATGATAGAACCAATTTCATGACATAGAACTTACTACCTTTAAAATGTTAATATTTTTCATAACAATCCTATGCACATCTAGTTAGAAATCCCTGACTTCATAAATCACAAACTAGGGAGTATGCATGTGATTTTGATTTTAATTTTCCAATACCCATTCATATTATAGTCAGTAAAAAATGTAACACTAAACTAATATAGAACAATCTGAAAAGCATATAATAAAGTTTGCAATGACTATTCAGTTGTAACAAAAAGATTTCTATCATAGCAACTTCATTGCTCCTACATACTCTCTAAACTATTACTAGTTAACATTTTGAACCCTGTCATTTGTGTCACACAGATACTTAGCATTTCCATTACTATTATAATCTAACTAGGCAAATATATACTCTGTGTGTGTGTGTGTGTCTGTGTGTGTATTCATTCTGAAAGTACCATTCTAACTGCTAAATTTACGAATGTTAGCCACAAACTTTAGGAAATGGCATGAGATATTAAAGCCCTATTCTTACTATCAGAATTTCCCTTCATTGATATAACTTAGCTTATTAAATTTATTTATTTACTTTCCTTCTCTTTTGTCCATTTCTTATATTCCTCCATGGATCTTGACTGTCTTAATATACAAGATGGACACCTGGTTTCTGAGAGACCACTGATAAAAAGAAAATTAGACCAGGTATGTACACTGTCCTATTTTGACAAGGTTCTATGTGAAAACTAGACCTTTCAAACTTATGCATTTCTCAACAAATTAGAAAATTCTATTTCTGTCCAGAACTGAGGCAAAATGAAAGTCAATTAGCATATATAAGAGTTTTTACATCTGAGATGGAAAAACCTTCAATGTTTTCTACTTTTTTTTTTTTTTTGCTCTTTTGCACCCTGGTAACACTGAAAATCGCCAAATAATTGAGGCCTTTGAACTATGGTGCTGGAGAAAACTCCTGTGAATCCCTTGGACTGCAAGGCGATCAAACCAGTCAGTCCTAGAAGAGATCAACCCTGACTGCGCTTTAGAAGGTCAGATTCTGAAGATGAAACTGAAATACTTTGGCCACCTTATGAGAAAGGAGGACTCACTGGAGAAGAGCCTAATGCTAGGAACGATTGAGGGCAAAAGAAGTGTTCTGTCCCCCCTCGCCTCCGTCCGAGCGATGGCTTAATTAGCCGGCACTATCAGCTTTGGCAGCAAAATAGCGAGCATCTACCAAGTGTCTCTGTTATCTCCCTTGACGCCGATGAGTCACCCAGGAACAAATAGTACTTCAGCTCTTAGTTAAACAGTTAATCTGCCTGCTATTAAGAGGCACAGCAGCTCTTGCTGCCTTTATATACTGTGGGGTGTGGATCCATTATTATTATTATTATTTAGATTTTTATACCGCCCTTCTCCCGAAGGACTCAGGGTGGTGTACAGCCAGATTAAAACAGTGCAATATACAAATTAAAACAACAGTTAAAATAACATATTATATAATTGGCCCTAAGCCATGGAGCGCTTTAAAGGTGGTAACCAATACCTTGAAGCACACCTGAAAGACCACAGGTAGCCAGTGCAGACTGCGCAGGAGCGGTGTTACCCGGGAGCAACGTGTGGCTCCCTCAATCACCCGCGCAGCTGCATTCTGGACTAACTGAAGCCTCCGAGTGCACTTCAGGGGTAGCCCCATGTAGAGAGCATTGCAATAATCCAGACGAGAAGTGACAAGAGCATGAGTGACTGTGCATAAGGCATCCCGGTCAAGAAAGGGGCGCAACTGGCGAACCCAGGCGAACCTGGTAAAAGGCTCTCCTGGAGACGGCCGCCAACTGATCTTCAAACGACAGCTGTCCATCCAGGAGAACACCCAAGTTGTGCACCCTTTCCGTTGGGGCCAATAACTCGCCCCCAACAGTCAGCCACGATTGCAGCTGACTGTACCGGGGTGCCGGCATCCACAGCCACTCCGTCTTGGATGGATTGAGCCTGAGTCTGTTTCTCCCCATCCAGACCCGTACGGCTTCCAGGCACCAGGACAGCACTTCGACGGCTTCGTTGGAGTGGCCCAGGGTGGAAAAGTACAGCTGAGTATCATCAGCGTACAGCTGGTAACTCACCCCGAAGCCACTGATGACCTCGCCCAATGGCTTCATATAGATGTTGAACAGGAGAGGCGAGAGAATCGACCCCTGAGGCACCCCACAAGTAAGGCGCCTCTAAGTCGATCTCTGCCCTCCTGTCAACACCGTCTGCGACCGGTCAGAGAGATAGGAGGAGAACCACCAATAAACGGTGCCTCCCACTCCCAAACTCTCCAACCGGTGCAGCAGGATACCATGGTCGATGGTATCAAAAGCCGCTGAGAGATCTAACAGGACCAGGGCAGAGGAACAACCCCTATTCCTGGCCCTCCAGAGGTCATCCACCAACGCGACCAAAGCTGTCTCCGTGCTATATCCGGACCGGAAGCCGGACTGGAACGGGTCTAGATAGACAGCTTCATCCAGGTACCGGGGAAGCTGCCATGCCACCACACTCTCTACAACCTTCGCCATGAAGCGAAGGTTGGAGACTGGACGATAATTACCCAAAATAGCTGGGTCCAGGGAAGGCTTCTTGAGGAGGGGTCTCACCACTGCCTCTTTCAAGGCGGCGGGGAAAACCCCTTCCAACAATGAAGCATTTATAATGCCCTGGAGCCAGCCTCGTGTCACCTCCTGAGTGGCCAGCACCAGCCAGGAGGGACACGGGTCCAGTAAACATGTAGTGGCATGTAACCTTCCCAGTAACCTGTCCACGTCCTCGAGAGCCACAGAATCAAACTCATCCCAAACAACATCAACAAAACGCGTCTCCGTCATCTCCCCCAGATCATCGCAATTTTGGTCCAAACTATCCCGAAGCTGAGCGATTTTATTGTATAGATAACCACTAAACTCCTCGGCACATCCCTGCAAGGGGTCATCCCGCCCCCCCCTGATGTAGGAGCGAGCGGGTCACCTGAAACAGGGCGGCCGGGCGGTTATCTGCCGACGCAATGAGGGTGAAAACGTAAGAACGTTTCGCATCCCTCAGTGCCACTAGGTAGGTCTTCGAAAAAGACCTAACTAGTGTCCGATCAGCCTCGGAACGGCTGGACCTCCAAGTATTCTCTAGGCGTCTTCTCCGGCGTTTCATCTCTCTCAGCTCCTCAGAGAACCAAGGGGCCAATTGAGATCTGCGCCGGGTCAGAGGCCGCAAAGGCACGACACGGTCCAAAGCCCCAGCCGCGGCCTGTTCCCAGGCCGCAACTAGTTCTTCGGTTGTGCTGTGGGCAAGATCCATGACTCAGCACTTCTAGTCCTGCCCCACCCCTGCTTCTGTTGTTTGCGCCTCTCCTGTCTACGAAACCTAGGGTCCAGCCAGGCCTGATGGCCATCAGCTGGGTCTGGAGGCGTGGCCTGGGGATGGAAAGAGTCAGGGGATGGAGGCCTTGTTATCTCTTCCACCTGGCCTGCCTCTGGCTCCTGGAGCTGAGCCAGGGAAGCCGGTGCTCCCGAGGTAAGTCCTGACAGCCCTTTCCCATCACTTTCCAAGTCGCTTTCTGGCAGGAGGCCCGGCTCAGGGGGCGCAGACACAACAAGAAGAATGGGACGACGGAGAATGAGGTGGCTGGATGGAGTCACTGAAGCAGTAGGCGTGAGCTTAAAGGGACTCCAGAGGATAGTAGAGGACAGGAAGGCCTGGAGGAACGTTACCCATGGGGTCATGATGGGTTGGACACAACTTCACGACTAACAACAACAACAACACTGAAAATGGATTTTGGCAAATAAACTTTTATAGTGTGAAATAAGCAGATATATTTTCTATATTTCATAGAGAATGTTAGAGTTAGAGTTAAAATCTATTATATTTGAATCACTAGACTCAGTTGTCCTCCATTGGGCACTTTGTCCAGCCTCTACAACTCTTGGCATGGTGGAAATAAAAACAGCCTTTTAGTTCAAAATGGCTGCTGCTCTTCAACCATTTTTTAAATGTCATCTTTCCTGATCCTTCAAGAAAAAAAAAATCTATAATATTCACCAAAACAGATCAAGATTTTCAACTATTAAAATGGATCAAATTTCAAATGTATCACTAATTTAAAATTGTTCCTGTTAAGACAGTGATAAATCGCTGATAAACGGTTCATTTGCTTTGAACTCTCTTTAAACTAATACAGATGTTGCATGTTCTTATATATGCATTCCTATGAAGATAATAAAAGTATGTCAAACAATAAGGCAGTGTTGAGACATTTTCTTCTATATAAATCTTACTTTTAGAGGCTACGATCCTCTACAGGTAGTCCTTGATTTATGACCAGTTGCTTAAAGACCATTCAAAGTTGCAACAGAACTTCGTTGCAGAACTACTTACTATAATCTGCTTTAGAAGTTACGATGGCCACACACCTCATGTGTTAAAGTTGTTTGCAGCATCCCATAATCATATGACCAAAATCCATAATGTTGTTTGCTGGTTTCTGGAATTTATTTTTGGTTTCCAGCAAAAAGTGCCCATTGTGAAAATTGGATTCACTTAATAAAGCATTTGCTTAATCACTGCAAAAAATTCCCAAAAATCAGGTCTGGTCATGTGATGTCCCAATTTATGACTGGAATGATTTACAACTATAATTCCAAACTCAGTTATGTTTGTAAATTGAACAATACCTGCATTTTAAATCAGAATGGTTTAGTTTTCAGAGAAAAAGATATCCAGCTCATCCCTTGTGTGTCCTCCTTTCATTTTCTCAAGCATGGATGATAAAAACTGAAGTTTTTAGTTTATGTTTTAAACAGAAACTCAAATTGTGTCAGTCAATGTAGGCAATCCTCAATGACCATTCATTCAGCAACAATTCAAAATTAAAGCAGTGCTGAATATGGGTACTTATGAGGGGTCAGCGTTGTTTCAGCCACCAAAGTATAACTGTGGTCACATGATTGTCATTCAAATACTTGATGACCAACTTGCAATGATGATGTCACCCTGTACAGTAGTCACATACTTGGCATTTCTGATCTTCATTGCTGACTTACAACATGGAAAGCCCATGTGAAAGCAGGAGGTTACAAATGCTATTCACATGATGGCAGGACACTATGATTGTGCATAATATGCCTAACAACAGCAATTGGGATTGCAGGACATTGGCACAGTCAATATCACAGTCACGTGATATTTTGCCTTATGACAGTGTCACTAAGCAATAGAGTGCCTGGTATTAATTACCATTGGTAAGTAAGAACTACCTGTAATGAATTAAAATAGTTATTTTTATTACAATATATCTGAATAAGCTTGAATTGTATATTTTAGCATTACATCTGAAAAGAATACTGTATCTGTGTATAAAAAAATATTGAGATATATCAACATCCCAAGGTTGACTCAGCCTTCCATCCTTTATAAGGTAGGTAAAATGAGGACCCAGATTGTTGGGGGGGCAATAAGTAAATAAAAAATATATAAATAGAATGAGACTATTGCCTTATACACTGTAAGCCGCCCTGAGTCTTCGGAGAAGGGCGGGATATAAATGTAAACAAAAAAAAAATTCTCAGTATAATCTTTTAATAATTTATTGATTAAAAAAATCATTTAGCTACCCCTATCTGACCAGTACACAAAGATTTATTGCAGACAAGTATTATTGAAATATTTGTTAATGTTAATTTAGGGAGATTGGTTTGAGAGACAAG
>NC_080541.1:40544355-40619355 GCF_028640845.1 Ahaetulla prasina
CTCTTACAATAGTCAGAGATATAAAACAAAGTATCTACTGGTTTTCACCTAAAACAAATAAGCAAACAATGTTTATTTAGAAATACGAAAAGTTCTAAGTTGCACAACTCCGTCTGTTAATAAAAACTGGATAATATCTAGAGTTCCAATATGAATAACATACGATTCTTTCACTCTAGCAAGCTGTTCAGCCACCTAGCCAGTTTTTCGAAAACATACTCTTGGTGTCAGTTAAATTTTTGACTAATAATTTTGGTAGCGTGTTTCACTTTCAGACAAAAATGTACTTTCCATATGTTTATACTACATGCATAAATACAGACATACAAACACAAATGCACAATGAGACAAATCACAATGCTAATACTTATATTGTTTTTGATGATTTTTCGGCACAGCCCTAGAATAAATATTTTAAGGGCAATTAAGCAACATCATGCTGTGAATAAAAAAAAGTATAAAACTATGTCATCAAAATATGGGGCCAGGAAAATATGTTCATATAAAAACTAAGGAAAAATGCCTTATTAACTAAAAATAGTCCTATTCTTATTATGCCTTTTGTTGAGTTCTGAACAACTCGTCAGATAACCAGAGATGACCTCAGGGTATAGTCAGGTTATAAGGGAAAATATTTGGTTCTTTGTGTATTTAGGATCCATTTTTCCTGTAATAAAATGGACCGAAACCAGAACAGTTCTTAAAATACCTGTGGAATGAATTTGTAATGTTTAGAGTATCAGGAAGATGTATTCAAAACAATTGATAACTAATAACCAACAAGGGCCGTGGTGGCTCAGGCTCTAAGAAGCCTGTTATTAAAACACAGTAGCCTGCAATTACTGCAGGTTCAAGCCCCACCAGACCCAAGGTTGACTCAGCCTTCCATCCTTTATAAGGTAGGTAAAATGAGGACTCAGATTGTTGGGGGGGCAATAAGTTGACTTTGTAAATATACAAAGCATAGTCAACAAATTACCTGAATTTATCCTCTTATTAAACAGTAGCACATTTGATATCATTTTTGTTTGTGAAACATGGCTGAATTCATCCCTTCCTGACTCCATTATCTCAAACAAAGAATATCAAGTCTATCGATCAGATCGGGAAAACCGAAGAGGTGGTGGAGTGGCTATCTTTTACAAAAAGACACTGAATCTAAAAAATATCCAAGTAGCACATAAACTCTCTCTTCCTGAAACCATAGTATGCGACCTATCCCTTGACACTACTCTTCGATTCTTACTATGCTACAGAGCCCCCGACTATGACATTACCCACGCAAATATGCTAACCTCAATGCTAACATGGACTACCTCTTGCCCATACCCTCTTATCTTCCTTGGTGACTTAAATCTACCTCTCATTAACTGGACAACCAATGAATGTTCAACTGACCCAATCCATACTACACTATACAACGCTGTTACAAACCTAGGTCTTGAACAACTTGTAACTAACAATACAAGACTCAACAACTGCCTTGACCTCATCTTCTGCAACAATCCAAACTCAATTTACGGAATACAAATTAAAGAACCTTTTTCAAACAGTGACCACTGCATGATTGATTTTCGTCTCAATATACGTCCATACTTAATTCGCCATAACACCAGAACTCCCAACTACAACTTCAAGAAAGCCAATTACGACCTTATAAACAACGATCTTTCACTTCTGAACTGGCAAAATCTGTTTGCAACCTGCATAACCGCTGATGACCTCTATAGAATCTTCCTACTTGAAATCAATAGAGTCATTAAATTATATGTACCACGAATGACTACCATGTCCAAGAAAAACAAACTACCCATATCAATAAAAAAGCTTCAATCAAAAAAAAAATCCCTCTGGAAAAGAAACAAAAAAGGCTATGTTACAAACTTCAGAAACCGTTACAGAAACATATGCAACCAAATTAAAACTGAATGCACAAATTACCACACCAAGCAAGAAGAAAACCTTCACGCACAAATTCCAATCGTGCCTTTTATAATTTTGTCAACAGTAAACTTAAAGATTCAAGATCCATCCCACCACTAAAAGATTCTAACAACAAAGAATGCAATGACGAAACAGTCAAAGCAAACCTCTTCAACATTTTCTTTGGCTCAGTTTTTGTTAACTCCGATAACACATATCCAACATTCCACAAACGAACCAGCAATGACTATGATGATTTAACTCATATAGATTTCACAGAAGACAACGTTGGTAAAGCTCTTCACAACTTAAAACCATCGCTTTCTATTGGACCTGACGGTCTATGTGCATATTTCTTAAAAACTTTCCATTAATATAGCTGAACCCCTAAGTATTATCTTTGATAAAGCTTTCACTACCAGTTCTCTTCCCAAACTTTGGTCACTAGCCACAGTCATCCCCATCTTCAAAAAAGGAGACCCCAGCTTAGTCGAAAACTACAGACCGATCTCCCTTTGCTGCGTCACCTGCAAAGTCATGGAATCTATCATCAATCAATCCATTACCTCACACTTAGAAACTAACAACCTACTCTCCAACAAACAATTTGGTTTCAGGAAAAGTTATCATGTAACTTACAACTTCTCCACTGCAAAAACATATGGACTTCAAATCTAGATCAAGGCAAATCAATAGATGCAATCTACATAGACTTCTGCAAAGCTTTTGACTCAGTAGTACGATAAACTTCTCCTTAAACTAACATCCTATGGCATCTCAGGACCCCTCCACAAATGGATATCTGCTTTTCTGTCTAACAGACAACAAGTGGTCAAAATTGGCAATGCTTTATCAAATCCTGTTCCTGTCAAGAGTGGCGTTCCTCAAGGCAGCGTCCTTGGACCAACACTCTTTATTCTATACATTAATGATCTTTGTGACCATATCTCAAGTAATTGTGTTCTCTTTGCTGACGATGTCAAACTATTTAACACCACAGACAACACTTCTATCATTCAAAACGACCTTGACCATCTAACCGCTTGGTCTAAAATTGGCAGCTCCAAATTTCAACCAGCAAATGCTCAGTCTTACATATAGGAAAAAGAACTCTAAAACTAAGTACATACTAGATGGACATTACCTTACAGACGACCCCATCCCGTTAAAGACCTTGGAGTTTTCATGTCAAATGATCTAAGTGCCAAAGCCCACTGCAACTACATAGCAAAAAGCTCTAAGAGTTGTAAACCTAATTTTATGTAGCTTCTTTTCCAAAACACCACACTACTAACCAGAGCATATAAAACATTTGCTAGACCAATTCTAGAATACAGCTCACCTGTTTGGAACCCTCACCACATCTCTGACATCAATACAATTGAACGTGTCCAGAAATATTTTACAAGAAGAGTTCTCCATTCCTCTGAAAACAACAAAATACCTTATCCCACCAGACTTGAAATCCTAGGCTTAGAAAACTTGGAACTCCGTCGCCTCCGACAAGACCTAAGTTTAACTCACAGAATCATCTATTGTAATGTCCTTCCTGTCAAAGACTACTTCAGCTTTAATTGCAATAATACAAGGGCAACCAATAGATTTAAACTTAATGTAAACCGCTTTAATCTAGATTGCAGAAAATACGACTTCTGCAACAGAATCATCAGTGCTTGGAATACTTTACCTGACTCTGTGGTCTCTTCCCATAATCCTAACAGCTTTAACCAAAAACTTTCTACTATTGACCTCACCCCATTCCTGAGAGGACCATAAGGGGCGTGCATAAGCGCACAAACGTGCCTACCGTTCCTGTCCTATTGTTTTTCTTTTCTTCTTCCTATATATGTTTATATGTGTATATACTATATAATCTTTTTGTATGATGTTGTGACAAAATAAATAAAATAAAAAAAAAATAAATAAATAAATACAAATAGAATGAGACTATTGCCTTACACACTGTAAGCCGCCCTGAGTCTTTGGAGAAGGGCGGGATATAAATGTAAATAAAAAAAAAAAAAGTTGGACAGACCAACTGCATATCCCAGTTAGTAAGGCATTTAGTACCTGCTCAAAATAGTGCAAATACCTAAAGGCTGCTTAATGTAGGCCTTGCATATGTAACATTCAACATCTATTGAAGAAGCTGGTTCATCACCCATGCTCATTTCTCTATTAGTGACTTTCAGGGTTTCTCGAGACATCCATTCACTGTCCTAATATAACAGTAATGAGACAGGCTTTACATCATTTCAATAATGGTTTAGTGATTTATGAAATTGCTCTTACTTACTAGTGGCCTTTGGGCATTTGCCCTATTTTGAACTTATCAACATCTTTAAGCATTTACAACTGAAACTTTTCCAAAGCTCAGGGTGATGCTCTGGACATATTCCTTACTAAAAGTGTAACTGCTATGCCAAAGTCAATACAGTTATGAGCTAGTTTATCCTTATATCAAATATATTAAACAATACTATAAGTCACTCAAAGTCTCAAAATAACTGAAAATTTTTGCTGCGTAACATCTCACGGTTTTAATGTTAATATCAGACAATTATTTTTTCAATGATGCCACTGAGTATAATTAAACTTTGGTGAGATTCCTATAGAACTAAATATTCTACTTCTAGAGGATAGATATCTCCTTGGAGGTTTCATTCCTTTTATGTCTCTTGAAAACCAGGAGTATGTAGTAGATTTTCTCTGACACAAAGAATATATAAGAGCAATCATATCTACCATCCAAAATATTGTATTCCACAAGACAAATACATTTTTAAAGGGAATGCCAACCCTGCCTATAAGAAATTCCATCAATCAATTCTATGTAAATCTAAATATCAACAGGAAGTGGTTTGACTCTACAACAGGTGTTATTAAGAAATACCCTATATATAGACATCTATCTTTTTAACCAACTGAATACCTATTTCAGAGCATAACACATATGCATACATACACAAAGTTCACATAACCTACACAAAGTTCTCCTGGCATTTATACATTAAAGCAAAAATTAAAAATATTGGCAATTTTTCTATCTTTAAATTTTAGCTCTTCTTCTATTAAAGCTGATAGAACAATTATGTGTAATATATTTGTTTATCTGGCAAGCTTTATCTGGCAGTTTCTTAATGTCAATTTTTCTGGAATTGTTTTACAAATATGTTTGCTACAACTAGGAATAAAAATTGAACAAAACAAGGTATGTAACTAAAATTCAAACAAAACAAAATATAAAACAAGCTCAACAGTTACCAAAGCATCTGACTAAACCATGTGTACAATCATCTCGAGATTTATTGCAATTCCTATATAAGAATAAAGTCAACCAACCTTTTTTGTACATCTGTTGATGACTCCAATAAACCTCCAAAATACTTTGTGTTAAATTAATATCATCTTAAGATCATAAAAAGCTTATTATATGCCTTAGGATATGAAGCTATTGATTTGTGATACAGAAAGCTCCAATTTTCCATTCCAAAATTCCTGCTCATTATTCAAATTTTGTATATTATTTTAATTATTGGTAATACTGAATTGTTGACTCAGCTTAAAAAAAACTCCTTCTTAATGCTTTCAAAACCACAGGAGTTTCAGAGGCAGCCAAGACATCTGAACCAAAGAAAAATGTCTTAAGCGAATGTACTGCAATTCAGCTCTTTTGTAAATTATATTTCTTTCTTGCAAAACTTTATTAATAGTTAAGTAAAAACAACTATTCCATTTTCACTAATGTGATTTTTACCTGCCATTTTAAAATAAATACTACTCCAAAGTCAACATTTAATTTCTTACCCATTAATGCCCAAATAAATGGAACTGCCTTCAGTGTTGTAAATGTGAAAGAATTCCTGCTATGCTTAAAACTGAGAATCTGCTAGGATTCAAGTGTAACAAATGCTAATCTTCCAATTTTACTTATAATGGTATAACTTCAAATTTTGTTTCATTACTTTTCAGAAGTTAACAGATATACTCAGCAATATAATTTTAAACAGCAAAGCCTCAATTTTCATACAAAGTTGTAGTTTTTGAAAAAAAGATCAGTATTTGACCATTCCATAAGAACATAATAAATATAGTAGCTTCTCAATATGTTTAAAATATGTACTGTAAGTGGAAAAATCCAGTTGCTCACAATTATTCTGTCTCAACATACATTTACCAACTCTACCTGAAACCAATTTTTAAGATCCTCCTTCTCAAATAAAAACGTATGACAAAAAAATTTATATTTGTACAAGTCTGTATGTAAAGCCACATGCCAAAAAGTTAGTGAACTCTTATCTGTACAATTATGAACAGATAGTAACATTATACCTTTATTTTACTATGACCATAATTTTAAACTAAACTGGATCTGCTAGGATCAACCAGGTAATGCTGAAGTATGAATTAATGTTACCTCTGAAAGCTAGCAATTGTGTGAATGTCATAATTATTCAGGAAAAGAAACACAGCTCACTGAGTAAACATGAACTTTGTCTGTAGAAGGACTCCAATTTAAAATTTAAATCTAAACTAGATAAATAATAATCTGATCTGATAAGGGAAACTTCCTATTTCATTATTTGAAGATATATGAGCTAGAATGTTATTCTTTTACTGTAGTTCCACCAGTATACCATGGTATATCATTGTAAGCAATTGAAATATTAAACAAAGTATTTATGAGTTATTTTGAAAAGTTGGAAAAAGGAGCATGTAAATCGGTCGACTCCTCAGAATTTCTCTCCACAAGTGCTCCATACAGTAGCTTCTCACAAGGAGATCTGTAATATTATAGACACTAGTATAAAATAAGGGTATACTGTGGTATAGGATAGTCTTGAATATCTTTTCCTGTGTGCTATTTAGAGAGTCCAAAGCAATGGGTGATAACCTTGTCTGATTGGCCAGAGACTGAGTTGTAATTTGTTTAGACACGCCTTCTCCTTCTTTCCTATATAGCTCCAATTTGTTAACTCAGTTGGCCAAAAGAAACTTATTTAGCTTATTCTCCATTGCTTTGGACTTATTTCTAACAACGCACAAAGTAAATTATTTTAAAAATTTAGTTTTGGCTCGGAAGCGGTTTCTGGCACCGTGCCCAGCCCAGCGCCGCTCAGCTGAACCTTGGGGCTCCGCAGCAGCATTTATTCCATCGGAGAGGCCTGCGCAGCGTTTGGCATCTCCAGCTTTTTAATCGTCTTGGAGCTGGTTTTTGTGAGTTTGGCGGCGGATTGGCACAAGGAGAGCTCTGGTGGTGTTGGCTCTGCACTCTTTGTTTAATTGGGTAAGGATCCGTGGTGCCGGATACCAGATCCCTGGGGCAGGCTGCATTATGATTTCGCACTGAAAGCCTTGGTGTAGGCTCAGCGCCATTTTGGAATTCCCCCCCCCCACAACAGCCTTTATTTTCTTCCGCTTTCAAGTGTTGGCTTGGCATGATTAAAGCCCCTAACTGCCCTCCATACTGGGGTTGCTGTACTCCAGGGGATGGTTGCAATGAAATTGCCAACAATTATTAGAGATTTTAAACAAAAAAAAGTATTTTCGCTGATTCACTGTTACCTCGTAGTTTCAAAATGGCATCTCGCAATAGATCTACTTCTCATTTCTCTGCCTCTCCCTCCACTAGGCATCAGGCCTTGGAGGCTCCAGTCACAAAAAAGGGAAGATCTAGATCTAAACTTCCAATTACTAGATTCCAAGCCTTTACTGAAGCCTCAACTTCAGTGGCTGTTAAGGATGCCATGAGGTGACATTGGGCCTTGGATAAACAGTTTGACAAGGCCCAGAAAAAGGCAGAGGCTAGCAAGCCACATCCCACTCCTGTTTGCAGCGGGGATCCACCTGAGGCACTAAGCAAGGACTCTTGGCCTATGGATTCTCAACCAAGCCAGCCTGGTTGGTATCCCATTGCCTCCACTAGCACACAACCACTGCAGGCTGCAGGTATGGAGACTTCCTTAGGCATAGCCACTTCTGTACCAGGATCCTCTCAGCAGCACGGGGTTCCCATGCATCTGCTACCTTTACACCTACCATGGCGAGGCTCTGCCCAGAGAAAGGCCAAGGCACTGCACTGTCACAAAATTTGTGCAATATGATTGCCCACACTATTATCAGGGGTATTGACACTACTCTCATGCAACGGGGATTTTCTGCCCCATTGCCAGTGACAGAACCGAATCCAAGAGCCACTCCTTCAGTATGTCATTCAGACAGAGAGTACATTCTAGACTTCGCTCTGCTTTGCTTTCACAACAAAGTGACATGTCTTTTCAGAGCAAAGAAGAGGAGCTTCTGGATTATAATCTTTCTGAAGATGAAAAGGTCATTTCTGATAAGCCCCCTGTTACAGGTCTGTTTCATCATGCCCTGTTTAAAACTCTATTGTACAAGGCAAAGATAACAGCCAATATGGGGACACTTATTGGGCAATCAGGAGATCTTTGGACCCTCACGATCCCATGGCTCTTCTTTTTACTGAGCCTGTTACAGTGCAAGAGGTGGTTCCATTCCCTAAGCTCTTTGTGGATGTCATACAAAGATAATGGAATCAGTCGGGTTCCATCTCTGCCCCTAGTGGCATGGATAGGAAACTGTACAAACAATTTCTGTACAACTGTGGAATAAGAACTTGAGGATCTCCTCAAACTTCCAACTGTTGATGTTCCGATGGCCAGTTTGGCATCACCTAACATCCTCCCTTCCGATTCAGCTAAAGGTCTGAAAATGGAAGACCGAAGGGCAGAGCTTGCTGCTCGTAAAACCCACCAGGAAGCCGCCTGGGCCATTTACTCCGCTACAGCTGCGTTCTTTTTCCCCCTGACCTCTCTGATTTGGCTATGTCAAATGCAATCCCGGGCGTCCCTGGAGGATATCTGCTTGCATCAGGATTTAAAGAAACTGATTTCTGATGCTGAATATTCAGCAGATGCTACATTCATCTCTGCTAAGTTTGCTTCTCGAGCCTTAGCATCCAACATCACCTCCAGACACCTATATGGCTGAGGCAATGACAGGCTGACATGAAAACAAAATGGCACCTAGCAGCGGCTCCCTTCAAGGGTAGCTCTCTCTTTGGGGAAGCCTTAGATCTTATACTGGTGGAGGGCAAGGATAAAAGGAAGGTTCTTCTTATGTGTCCTGTTGAACAGACAGACAAAGTGAGTATCCTTACCGCAGGCTGCCTTTTCATGCATCTGGCACAATGTTTCAGAGCCCAACTTATCAGAGGCCCTTTCTTCCATCAGTAGACAGGCCACAAGACAGGCATTCCTTTTGTGATCGCTCCAGGCAGCCTCAGAATAGACGTCCCTTTCGGGGAGCTGGCTACTAACCTTACCATTGTTCCAAATGACTGTCCCGACAAGAGCCCTAATGGCGATCGCTTGGGCAGATTTGCAACCTGTTGGTGTCACATGACCACTGATGTCTGGGCATTACAAACCATAATGCTAGGTCAGTTCCAAACCCCGACGGTTCATCCAATGCTCCGACTCATGGGACCCCACCAAGAGGTCTCTGATGGAAGCTGAAATCCAGTATCTGCTGGCCATTCAGGCCATAAAATTGGTGCCCTTTCAACACCAGGAGTTCAGCTTCTATTCAATACTCTTTCTGAAATTGGGCGGCTGCAGAGCCATATTGGATCTAAAAAAGCTGGATGTATACATCAAGTACAAACAATTCAATATGCGATCCCTGCACACCATTCTGGGTTGCATACGGCAGGGAGATCTTTTGACATCAATCGACCTCTGAGAGGCTTATGTGCACGTATCCATCAGACCATCCCACATGAGGTTCCTCAGATTCACCTACACAGGACTGCATTACCAATACAAAGCTCTGCCCTTTGGACTTGCGTCCACCCCCAGAGTATTCACAAAACTTCTAGACATGGTGGCGGCTCACTTACGGATGAAACCCATATGTCTGCTATGTTTTCTGGACGATATTTTAGTTCTGTCTTCGTCCCCTCAACAAGCAAGCATAGATCTTCAAACCACAGTGCAAACCCTTCAAAATCTGTTGTGTCTTGCCCGCCCTCAGAGCAGCCGGGGCCTTCTTACCTGCTCCCGCACACTGAGGAATGTATGCCTCCCGGTCCCAGTCCTGGCTCCATGCCCACACAAACTGCAGAAGGAGAATCTCCCTGCCCCAGCCCTGACTCCATGCCCAGGCAAACGGAGCAGCTAGACCCCTCCCCCTCCTCCACAGCAGGTGAGCCTGAGGAGGGTTTATTACCAACAGCTGATTGGTGTGACCCTCGCATCAGAAGATTGGAGAGGCGGAGGCTACAGAGGGAAGGAGGCAGGCCTTAATGAGTGCTGAGTCATGGAGCCACACCCCATGGCCTATATAAAGGATCTACTTTCTGGCAGTCTCTGAGTCAGGCAAAAGTCAAACTTATCTTGCTGAAGTCACTTACTGGTCTCCTGCCTGCTCTGAGGACTTTGCTAGGACTTTGGGCAGAGCTGCAGAGGCACGCCTGATTCGGATTTCCCGGACCCAGCCGTCAGCGGAGGAGTGGCACACGACAAAATCACGGGTTCATGGTGAATTGGGAGGAGAGTCATTTGAACCTCTCCACCAACCTGATCCATCTGGGAGCACGGATCGACACTCAGGCCAGTCTCGTCTTCCTCTCCCAGAAGTGTCACTCCAGCATCTATTCCACCATAAGGCAAGTCAGAACCCTCAGAAAGGTCCCCTTGGTGCTCCTTTCACAATTGTTAGCAAAATGATATCCTGCCTACAGATTGTGCCTTGGGCGAGGCTCCCATCTTCTTCAATAGTTCCTATTACTAAGTCAACAGGCAGGCCTCAGCAATTCCATCAAGCGAGTCATAGTTCTCTTCAGGGTTTTCAGATCCTTGGAGTGGTGGATGTCGGCTGCCCTGGAACAGGGCAGCTCATTCAAGGAGCAAACCCGACTGATCCTGACCACAGATGCCAGTCTTTTCAGATGGGGTGCTCATCTTCAATCACGAATGACCCAGGGTCGGTGGACTCCACACGACCTCAATGACATCAACTGCCTGGAGCTGAGAGCCACTCATCTGGCACTTCGCCACTTCCAAGCTCAACTGTCAGGGCAACACATGGTATTACTGATGGACAATGTCACAGTCAAAGCACAGGTGAACCACCAGGGGGGCACCCGATCCAGGGCACTGATGAGCGTGGCGGCTGCGATAGGTCTATGGGTGGAGAAACACTTGTCCTCCCTATGGCCGGAGCACATCTCCGGAGCCTCCAATATCCAAGCGGATTGGTTGAGCAGATAGAGCATCGACCAAGCAGAATGGAAACTTCATTCAGATCTGTTCCACCAGCTGTCAACAAAATTCAGCACACCTCTAGTAGACCTCTTTGCCAGCCCAGCAGATGCTCAATTTCCTCAGTTCTACACCAGATTCCGATTGTTGGGGGCCAAAGGGATGGACACACTCCATTGTCGGTGGCCACAGGGCCTGCTGTACGCATTTCCACCGATACCTCTCATACTGACGGTCATCAAAAAGCTCCTCAGAAAGGTGCAGAGATTCTTCTCATAGCTACCCACTGGCCCAGACGGAACTGGTTTGCGGATCTACTGACCCTATCAATATCCACTCCCTGGAGGATTCCTCCCACCAGGATCTCCCTCAGCCAGAGGGCAGTGCTCCACCCAGACCCCCAATGGCTTCAGCTGGCCGTCTGGCACTTGAAAGGGAGATCCTGAGCAGTGACCACTTCTTGAACAAAGTGATTTCTACCATCCTTGTGTCCTGACGTCTGTTGACAATCGAATATACAAAGCTATGTGGGTCTCCTTTTGCCACTGGTGCACCGGTGCACCAGACATGCACTGGTTCCAACCTCGACATCTATACTACAAATATTGGAGTTTCTGCAGGAAGGCTTGGAGGCAGGACTAGCAGTTAATACCCTCCGCAGACAGGTAGCCGCTTTAGCAACTGTTCTGTCTTGCGAGGGGGCTTCCACCCTCTCTCAGCACCCGAGGATCCACAGTTTTCTAAAAGGGCTTCCAATCTATGACCTCCACCTGTTCATAGATACCCTTCTTGGGAGCTTTCCCTTGTCTTAAAGATGCTCACGTCCCCTCTGTTCAAACCATTGGGTTCTGTCAGCCTCAGACTCCTGACCTTTAAGGTCACCTTTCTCATCGCCATCACTTCTGCTCACAGAATCTCTGAATTGGCAGTTTTTTCACTGCGGAATGACTTGTGCATTATACATCCTGATAGAGTCATCCTCCGGCTGGACCCGACATTTGTGCCAAAAGTCAACTCTGGTTCCACTGGGCCCAGGAGGTCATTTACCAGATTTTTGTCCAAATCCCAAACATCCAAGGGAATGTAGGTGGCACACCTTAGATGTGCGCAAGGCCTTGCATATGTACATCACCAGGATGGCTCTGTTACAAATGATGGAGGTGTTGTTTATTTCTTTTCAGCTGGAATCTTGGCACAAAGGTATCTCCATCCACCATAGGTCACTGGCTCAAGGCCTGCATTTCTATGGCCTACGAACATCAGGCCTGGCCCATCCTGTCCCGAATTATGGTCCATTCTACTAGAAGTGCAGCCACAACAGCGGCCTGGGACACTCAAGCTTCAATCCTTGAGATTTGTAGAGTAGCTACTTGGGCATCGCCTTTTCCCTTCATTCAAAACTATAAACTTGACATGTTTGCCTCTGCAGAGGTGGCCTTTGGAAGAAGGGTCCTGCAGCAGGTTCTTCCAGTCAAGGGACCCTGGGGGTGTCTACTCCCCACCCTAGGGATACTTAGCTTGGGCATATCCCATTGCTTTGGACTCTCTAAGCAGCATACAGGAAAATGAACGTTGTACTTACCTGAACATTCATTCTATGTGTGCTGTGTGAGAGTCCAACCCCTCCCTAATTCTAACAGGACCCAGGGTCCAGGAGAGTATGTTTTTTTCTATCATGGCAGATTACATCGTCTCCAGATCCAGAACATTGTTAACAAACTGGAGCTATACAGGAAGGAAGAAGAAGGTGTGTCTAAACAAATTACAACTCAGTCTCTGGCCAATCAGACAAGGTTATCACCCATTGCTTTGGACTCTCACGCAGTGCACATAGAACGAATGTTCAGGTAAGTACAACGTTCATTCTAACTTAATTTTTGAGGCAATATATGTAATAACATCCTGACTTAGTAATATCAGTACTGAATACTAATATAAACATATAATATAGTATAGTATAGTATAGTATAGTATAGTATAGTATAGTATAGTATAGTATAGTATAGTATAGTATAGTATAGCATAGCATAGCATAGCATAGCATAGCATAGTATAGTATAATATATATAATATAATATATAATAAATATAATAAAATACTAATAAATAATATATAAAAAATAAAATATATAAAATTAATAATTAATAATAAATAAATAATAAATATAATATAAATAATAGTATTATTTATAGAATCCAATATGCTATATTTGGAATATTTTCCTTCCTTCCCTTTCCCTTTCCCTTTCCCTTTCCCTTTCCCTTTCCCTTTCCCTTTCCCTTTCCTCTCCTCCTCTCCCCTCCCTTCCCTAGAACTATGTATTAATTTTTAAATTATTTGTTATTCATCATCTGAGAATCTGTCATTGCATAGTTTAAATATCTTGGAATGATACAAGTTAAATAAAATAAAAACAAATGCTATTTTTAAAAATTATAAATATATAAATAAATGTAAATAAAGCTATTTTAGAGCTAGTTTGGTCTAGTGGCTAAGGTGCTAGCCTCAAAACTAGGAGACTCTGAGTTCTAGTTCTCTCTCAGGCATAAAAACCCGGCTGGATTCCTTTGGGCTACTCACCCTCTCCAACCCACTTCACAGCCTTGTTGTTGTGGGGAAAAATAGGATGAAGAAAAAATATTGGTATGTTGGCTGTCTTGAGTTTTGTGTGTGTGGGTATACAAATCTAAAAAAATCCTTCCATCTCACTAAATACTGTTGCATAAGTAATATATAAATCAACCTTTCCTCTGATGGCATTATTAATGTAGGTTCCTCAAATATAGTGTTGTGCATATAGACACTGATACATTTACACACACACAAAAAAAAAAAACACACACACACACATATTCAGCTAACAAAAAGAATATTTAAATATTGCTTCTTTAATGTATTTTCTCCAAAAATTACATGAGTAACTGAAATTTATTCGTTACTTTAATTGCAACAGGCAGATAACTTTTTATTTTACTATTTATTTTATTGTTAACTGTTTTTATTGTTAACATAGCACTGTTGTGAAATAACATGAAAAACTTGTAGAGCCACATCAGACATCACATCAACCATTTAACTGCATTTATTTGTTAGACAATACCCATTTTCTTCCAGAGAGTATTAACATTAGATTGGGCATGGCAATGGGTCTAAAGCAGCAAGCTTTCACTGGTTCTACAATTTCCAAGAAAGTATTTTTTTTAAAAAATATAAACAGTTATTATTTTATTTGTTTAAAAACTTTTCTGAAGATATTAATAGTCCACCAAAAATTCATATGCAAAGTTCTGTCCAGACTCACATCTGATTTTTCCATTTATTTTTTAATGTTAGTATTTAGTCTACACATCAATGTTGTTCAAACTTAGCAACTTTAAGATGTGTGGACTTTAACTTCCAGATTTCCCAGCCACAAAGCCTAATCTGGGACTTGAAGTCTATACATCTTAAAATTGCCAGGTTTGGGAGGGAAATGTTCCACATGTATAATGGAATGTGTGAATGATCATAGGACATAAAGGAAAGAGATGCTGCTTACAAACAATCAGACAAGGGAAGGAGGGCCCTGCAATCACTTTATGGTCAAGAAAAGACCATAAGGAAAGAACCCGCCCTCATTGATCAGATGGTTAAAAGTGGAAGTGAACTTGTACCTTTAGATTCTGTTAAGGTAGCTTTAAAATAAAGTAGACTTAGCTGACATAGCCATGTTTCCTGTCTGCTTAACCCAGGAGGGCTGACAACATAATAGCTGCTGTAGGACAATACTGGAAGAAAGAAGAGATACCTACAATAGAAGAATGGATATTGAAAGTTATTAATTTGGCTGAGATGGCTAAAATCTCAGCGTTTTTAAAAGACAATATGCAGGAAAGATATTTAATTGAATGGAAAAAATGGATTGATTATCTACAAAATAGATATCAGATTAAGAAATATCAGATTGCCTTTGAATAATTAGAAAGTTATTTTATGTAATGGGGAGGGGGTTGGGAGACGAAAAGCTTTGGATGTGGTTATTTGGATTGGAAGGGAAAATTTTATTCTATGTTTGGTTTATGTATAACTTTACTCAGGATTGACCCGGGAAGCCGGGGTGGGGAGGGGGGTGTTTTGTTTTTTTTTGGGAGGGAGGGGGAAAAAAGGGGGAAAAATGTTTTTGTTTTTTTAAAACTCTTTCAATAAAAAAAAAACAAAAAAACATAATAGCTGCTGCAACAGCTATATCCCATTTCATTTTCTATCATTTTCCCTGATATAATGTATAACTGTAATGCATATGATTTTTTTCCTAGTGTTTAGGACACTTTGCAAATTTAACAATATTTATTTATTCATTTTCTGCCAGATTTCATTGCTGTGTATACCATCACTAATTCCCTGAAATTAGGCATAAATTGTGTGGCACATGCAAAAAGATACACACCACTTTAAAATATTTATTTCATAATTTCACAAAGCATTGTGTTTTAAAGCTGTATTAAGATTTGTAATACTCTAAATTTTTTAAAGATGTAATCAGCTCATTTGGCAATTTGATTCTTATTACATTCTCCCTTAAATTCAGTGGTGGGTTCCTGCTGGTTCACCCCGGACTGGACGAACTGGTAGCGGCGGTGGGAAGCTCCGCCCATTGCCCAAATGTCTCTGAACATGCGCGAGTGCGCACCCACAAATGAACCGGTAGTGACAGGATTTCAATCCCACTACTGCTTACATTCTAACACAATCATAGGTAATTCATAACCTCCATGCTAACATTAACATTTGTACAAGGAATATCAATCAGAATTGTGATCATGACTGCATACATGCTTTATGATAAAAAACATCATGCAATGTAAATCAATTGTGAGATTCAATCTAAATGATACTGAATGGTGTCTTGCTTTAGGATACACAACGATGAAGAAATCCCATGTGCACATTGTTTATGAATGTCAGCAACAGCAGTTTCCTCCTGTATTTCTAAAATAAAGCCAAGGACAGAATTTATAGTTATTTTGGAAGCTATGAGTATCAGTGTCATAAATTCAATCAGATCTGTCAAGAGTATACCAAAATCAGAATTAATGTATTAATCAATTGTGGTCCCTTGAGCCCTTTGTTTTGCAGTGGCTGCAGTTATATCTTTTGGAAAAATGGAGGGTTCAAATCTTTTATAGTTAATTATTCTGGATTATTGTTTGGATATCAGCCAAACTGCTGGGCCTACATTATATTTAATTATTTCTTACTAGGCATTTACACAGCCTGCAATCATACATCATTTGTCAATTAATGCCAAGAAATTTCATAAAAAAAGATGGACGGGAATCACATCTTTTCTGATCTGCGTCACTCAAAATGCTATTCTCGGTAATCTAAATATGTGAGAAAAATCATGAACTAAATAAGACAGACTGAATCAAAATCTTACCCGAGTTAGCAACAGTAGTCAAACTTTAACCGAAATGCTGGTCCTTACCAGTTTAGAGATAGGTATACTGTATCACATATTTAAAATTTGGAAAGACAAATCTATAGAAGAGATTTGGGGGCAAAATTGTCTTAATATCTCTTTCTTTCTTATTCATAGAGCTTGATTAACTGTCCACCAGTCAAACTGAATCTCATTAATTAATTTATAATAAAGGAAATTAAGCTGACATGATACATAGAAAGAGAAACCTCACTTGAATTCCAAAAACCTGATTTCTTTCTGGGAGCAATTTTCACTTCTGCTTTTAAAAAACTGAGGCAGATATCTTGTGCAATCATTTCACAGGAAAACTGCCTTCAACTAACAGGAAGCTTTAGTCTCTTGTTAGGCCCACAATTACCTGCCACAATTACATTATATACACATATCATGTATTTGTTTTCCTATATTATATACATTATACATTATATACACATAGCATGTATGTGTATATACCATGTATCCCCGAAAATAAGACATGGTCTTATTTTCTTTTGGGCCCCAAAAAATAAGCTCCAGGTCTTATTTTTGTGGATGTCTTATCCGCTTACCTTAGGACCACTGCAGCCGAGCCTCCCGTGTCCTGACACCTGTGGTCGCTTGCAGTTGTTTGCGGGCAGAAGCCACATGGCATATCATGCCACTGCCGCCACTTGCGGTAAGATGATGTGTGGCTCGCCGCGCCAGTGCCACCAATCACGCCAGGAGGCTGCATGGTGTATTGCACTATTACGCATGTGGCGGCACCAGCACAATGTGCCACATGGCGTCCTGTCATGAATGGTGGCACCGGTGTGATGAGCCATGCGGTGTCTTTCCGCGAGTGTCAGCACGAGATGATGCGCCATGTGGCATCTGGCCATGAGTATCTGCAAGCGGCCACATAAGAAGTCAGGCAATGGTGCGGTGACCAGTGGTCCAGCTGCAGTAATCCTAAAGTAAGTAGATGGGTAAGGGTGGGACTGCTTTACAACCCCACCCCCACCCTAGCTTGATTTTTATGCATGCACTTGTCCCACCTTGTACAACTAGACAGTGGGCAGGGCTTAACTGGGACTTATTTTTGGAGTAGATCTTCTATTAGGCACAGGAGTGAAAATCAGACTAGGGCTATCTGTAATATCTTATACGTATGTGTATATGAGAAAGATCAAAATCACAAACATGGAAGCCAATGTTAGTTTGGAAATTCACTATATGTGCTTTGCATACCTCTCAACATACATACTTTACCTTAAAACTTGCATATCTCTGTCCTATCTCTATATCTCTAGCTCTGTATTTTTTCTCTTATCATATATGTATCAGTTGCTAATTTGTTTTAAATAGTTCAAAACAAAAGCTTCCAGGGTTACTGAGTTCACTTACATGCCTGTACAATTTCAACAATATGCAATGGCAGGCTTCTCTAGCTAGGTGCCTTTGAGATGCATTGGACTAAAAAATCCCAACAAATTGGCTTTCTGACTTGAATGTCTATGGAAGGGCTGTCAAACTCAATTTCACTGCCAGCCGCATCAGGGTTGTGGTTGACCTTGGTGGGGGGGGATGTGGTCGACTGAGTGGGTGTGGTCAGCTTGATGTCCCTCACTGGGCTTGGCCAACTGGGTGGGCATGGCTGGGTGGGTGGCTGGTTGACACCACTCCCCAAACTGCAGCATGTTTTCACTTGGCATTGGGTAGACTGGGGCAAAGCGATGGTGTTAAACCGGGCTGAAGCAATGCAGGCTGGTTCCTTACATTTTCCAGGACGGCCGCATGGGCCATATCTGACCACATCACAGGCCAGATCTAGCCCACGGGCCTTGAGTTTTACATCCCTGGTCTTTAAGATTCTCAGTCATCTCCATCTCCATTTCTTCTGTCTTGAAATCAATGAATCTGGACAACACAAGGTTGGTATAAACAATATAAGCTTCCTTTTTCAACATGGATTGTCTTTCCACTATCCTAAGAACGTTCTTCCTCTCCAACTTTCACAACCTAACTAGTCATTCATCAAAGCACATAGTCAAGTAATAAGAGTTAGCATTCTCCTTGTTTTCCCCATCTACTTCCCCATCTACAGAATTTGTAGCAGAAATATTTGTATGAGAAATCCTATTATTTCTCTAAAATATTTATGACTTATCTTAAAAATCTAGCTAAGCCTAAATATAATGAGGAGATTTTATTGATTTAGGGTAACCCTATGGCTTATAGTATTACCATAATATATTTAAGAATTCCTAATGTCTGGGAGCTTTTATGGTTTTGTCATTGCTTACCCTTATGTTGTATGAAGGGCACTCTTTTAATTATAATGTAGTTTTATAATACAATACGGGAGGATAAAGAGTAATATTGTGATTTTAAAAATAAATTAAAACAAACATGAGAGTCAAGAATTCCATGCAAAAAAATTTGAACTAAGCCTTCAAAAATGAAATTTAAATATATGACTTTTTTTTTCAGTTTTCAGAAATGCACTAGGAATGCCAGATAAATATTAGATCCTTAATATACTTTTTTTGGGGGGTGAGCTTTATTTTGAAATACTTGACTGCTGCTAACTATTAACCCTAACTAAATACAGGACATATATAGAGGTGAACAGCTCAAAAATGCTAGCACATAATTGTGACTCTTCTGTTCTAAAGGCACAATGCTACTGAATATAGCACTGGATGCCAAAGCTAAAACCAACAATAACACAGCTGCAAATACCTGCTTCAGAATCCTAAAGCAATGCCTGAGGAAGAAGAAATTCCATATTTTCCATTTATCTTAATAGTATGCAATCATCTATTCACTATCCTTACTTGTAGCCAGGAAAAAAACAGGAAATAGTCACAATTCACTTCATTCTGTGTGAAGGTCAGTGTTTATTGGCTTAGTGTCATCTGTTTCTATTATTAAAAAAAATAATAAAACATCTTTGTTTTTACATTTTTATGAGATTGGCTGACAGAAGCACAAACCTAGCAAAGAGTATTATGAGAAACAGTAACCTTTTAGGAACCACTTATTATTTCTTTTCATTTGACTTTTGATAATATTCATGAAAATAATTATTTGGTACAAAAAGAAAATCTATTATATTCATTCAGGCAAAACAACCATTCTCTGAAATTGATTCTTAATTTTTTTTTTTTTAAGACAGAGTTAGAGCATCTTATCTAAGTGCAAATGTGGAAATTCTCCTTGGATTGTAAAAGTCCCTTGGGAAAGGCTCTCTGATACCACAAGCATTCAAGACACCAATCTTTGTTAATCACTAACAGGTTAACATCTCTGAAAATAATACTGTCTAACAAGAGAGGAATGTACAAGTCTGGTTTTCATAAAATTTCAGGCCCAGGACAAAACATAGGAATCTGGTAGGACTACTACTTTAAAATATATATTAATTAACAACACATTATCAGTCTGATAAAAAATATGGACTGCTATTTATCTGATTTACAGATATACAATGGAAAGTAAAGCTTTTAAATAGTCTTTCAATTTTATGTTTCTGCGTATGCACACACAAACACGCATACATAAAAGCTTCAAAAATCTATAAAGATAAGCAACTAAAATAAAACCAGAAAAGGGAAATCAAAGAAACTGTCATTTTTAGTAACTAAGCATGAATCTTAAATTACTCAGTCAACGTACAGATATGACTGTTGAGCTACATTTTATAATGACTATGAATTTATTAAACAAACAGAGAAGATAGGCTACAGCATTTTTCCCCAATGGAATCTTATATATATCCATTCAATCCAGAATTTAGTTGAGCTTAGTCTCAGATATATGTACAAGATTGCAGCCTGAATAATTTCACCCATTCGGAAGTTAATTAATTAATTAATTAAGAACTTGATGATACATGATATTCAATGCTGAAGGTACAATCTTCTGGAACTCAAATTTTTTGTTTATTTTTACAAATATTTAGGGTTTTTTATTTATTTATTTTATTTATTATTTATTATTATTTATTCTTTATTAAGCTAAATATTATTAATTTTACTCCATTTTTATTTATACTTTTTATTTGTTTAATTAATTTGTATAGTCTCCCACTCCAACAAGTGACTCAAAATAAAAAACAACAACAATAAAAATAATTGCTTGCTATCCTCTGAACATAAAAGCCACTTTCCAGTTATTCATCTAAATAATTTGGCTTCAAAATGGCTGATCACAATTTAAAAACAACAATGCCGACAACTTCTGATTTTTAAAGACTATTTGTTCTTTTAAGGCTAAGAGGCATGAAACAATATAGACAAAAATATATCTACATG
The DNA here is from genome assembly GCF_028640845.1 of Ahaetulla prasina. Classification (NCBI taxonomy): domain Eukaryota; kingdom Metazoa; phylum Chordata; class Lepidosauria; order Squamata; family Colubridae; genus Ahaetulla; species Ahaetulla prasina. The sequence continues at coordinate 40,565,304 of NC_080541.1, forward strand.
CCATGTTATGATGATCACCTTGTGTTGCTAAATCTGTGTACTTTGAATGTAAACATTCATTCGTTTGTTTGTTCAAGTTTTAAGAGTGATATATTTAGAAGGAAAGGTATGAGGGAAGGGATCTTCTAGTATGCTTCAGACATAGGATTTCTGGGGTTGGACAGGACAATTCTATTTATTTATTTATTTATTCGATTTGTATACCGCCCTTCTCCCGAAGGACTCAGGGCGGTTCACAGCCAATAAAATTACATATAATACAGATTAAGAACAGTATAAAAAACTTATTCAATATATGGCATAAAAAACTAAAATAAGAATAAAAACCCCATTTAAAACTACATTTAAGCTAGCCCTGCATGATGAAACAAAAGCGTCTTCAGCTCGCGGTGAAAGGTCCAGAGGTCGGGGAGTTGACGAAGCCCCGGAGGCAGCTCATTCCAGAGGGCCGGAGCCCCCACAGAGAAGGCCCTCCCCCTGGGGATGGCCAGCCGACATTGTTTGGCCGACGGCACCCTGAGGAGGCCCTCCCTGTGGGAGCGCACAGGTCGATGGGAGGCTACTGGCGGCAGTAGGCGGTCCCATAAATAACCCGGTCCTATGCCATGGAGCGCTTTAAAGATAGTAACCAGCACCTTGAATTGCACCCGAAAAACCACCGGGAGCCAGTGCAGACCATGCAAGAGAGGTGTCACATGGGCGCCTTGAGGTGCTCCCTCTTTCACCCATGCAGCCGCATTCTAGACCAGTTGGAGTTTCCGGGTGCCCTTCAAGGGGAGCCCCATGTAGAGAGCATTGCAATAGTCCAGGCAGGATGTGACGAGAGCATGAGTGACTGTGCAGAAGGAAACCCGGTCTAGAAAGGGACGCAACTGGCATATCAGGTTAACCTGATAAAAAGCTCCCCTGGCGATGGCCGTCATATGCTCTTCTAATGACAGCCGTGCATCCAGGAGGACGCCTAGATTGCGGACCCTCTCTGTGGGGGCCAACAACTCGCCCCCAATAGTCAGCGATGGAATCAGCTGGCTGTACCGGGATGCCGGTATCCACAGCCACTCGGTCTTGGAAGGGTTGAGTTGGAGCCTGTTTCTCCCCATCCAGACCTGTACGGCCTCCAGACACTGGGACATCACTTCGACGGCCTCGTTGGGGTGGTTAGGAAATATACAGCTGAGTGTCGTCAGCGTATAGATGACATCTCACCCCAAAACCACGGATGATTTCACCCAGCAGCTTCATATAGTTGTTGAACAGAAGGGGCGAGAGAACCGACCCCTGTGGTACCCCACACAAGAGGCGCCTCAGGGCCGATCTCTGCCCTTCTGCCAACACCGTCTGCGACCAGTCAGAGAGGTAGGAGTACCACTGATAAACGGTGCCCCCCATTCCAAGCACCCCGAGCCGCCGCAGCAAGATACCATGGTCGATGGTATCAAAAGCCGCTGAGAGATCTAATAGGACTAGGACAGAGGAGCAACCTCTGTCCGAGCCCTCCAGAGATCATCTACCAACGCGACCGAGGCCGTTTCCGTGCTGTAACCAGGCCGGAAGCCGGACTGGAACGGGTCCAGATAGACAGTTTCATCCAGGTACTGGGGGAACTGTCTTGCCACCACACTCTCAACAACCTTCGCCACAAAACAAAGGTTGGAGACAGGATGATAATTTGCCAAAACAGCTGGATCCAGGGAAGGCTTCTTGAGGAGTGGCCTCACCACTGCCTCTTTCAAGGCGGTAAGGAAGACACCCTCCACCAGAGAAGTTTTGACAATTCCCTGGAGCCAGCCTCGTGTAACCTCCCGGGTAGCCAGTGCCAGCCAGGAGGGACACGGGTCCAATAAACATAAGCCTCCCCAGTATCCTGTCTATGTCCTCAGGAGCCACAATATCGAACTCTTCCCAGATGGAAACCCCAAGACCTGCCTCCTCCACCCCGCCCGACCCTACCCAATCTGCATCCAGACCTTCCCGAATCTGAGTGATTTTATTGTGCAGATATTGCCCAAACTCCTCAGCACGCCCATGTAAGGGGTCCTCCACTGCTCTCTGACAAAGGAGAGAGCGAGTCACCCCAAACAGGGTGGCTGGGCGGTTATCTGCCGATGCAACGAGAGCGGAAAAATATGTCCGTTTTGTCACTCTCATCGCCACTAGATAGGTCTGAATGTGAGACCTTACTAGTGTCCGGTCAGATTCGGAACGGCCGGCCCTCCAATTTCTCTCTAGGCATCTTTTCCGGCGCTTCATCTCTCTCAGCTCCTCAGAATACCAAGGAGCTAGTCGAGATCGGCACCGGATCAGAGGCCGCAAAGGCACAACGCGATCTAGAGCCCCAGCAGCCACCCTATCCCAGGTGGCGATTAGATCTCCAGCCGAGCCGTGGGTTGAATCCTCAGGTAATGGCCCAAGCTCCATTTGACACCTCTCAGGGTCCATCAGGTACCTGGGACAGAACCAGCGATCTGTCTCCGTCTCCCTGCGGTGAGGGTTGGCGGTTCGAAAGTCGAGTTGAAGGAGGGAATGGTCTGACCATGACAGGGGTTTAATAACTAAGTCCCCTAACTCCAGATCATTCAACCACTGTCCAGAGACAAAAATCAAGTCCAGAGTGTTTCCCCCGACCTCACTAACTGGGTCAGGTCCAAGGCCGTCATGGAAGCCATGAACTCCTGAGCCGATGCGGATGCTTTGCCAACCGACGGCAGGTTGAAGTCCCCCATAACTATAAGTCTGGGGGTTTCAACCGCCATCCCGGCGATCACATCCAACAACTCGGGCAGGGTTTCTGTCATGCAGCAAGGAGCCAGGTACGTGATCAGCAAACCCACCTGCATTCCCAGGCCCCACTTCACAAAGAGGGACTCACATCCGGCTATCTGTGGTAAGTGACCTCCCTCGGCTCTAAACTCTCGTTAATAATAACCGCCAGCCCCCCACCCCTATCCTGGGCCCTTGGCCAATGGAATGCACAGAAACCCGGTGGGCACATTTCTACCAGGGGAAACCCCCCTTCCGTGCCCAACCAGGTCTCTGAAATGCCCATCAGGTCCGCACCCCCCTCTTGTATAAGATCGCAAATGAGGGGGGCTTTATTTACCACGGACCTGGCGTTGCACAACATCAGCCGAAGGCCCAGACTCTGGGGATTCAAGCCACTCGGGGAACGGGAAAAGTCAGGGGGACCGGAGTGCGTGATCGCTCGCAGACAGCCAGCACACACTCCCAGAACATGATACGGGCCCCTGCTTCCGCTACTGTTCTACTATCACTAGAATTAGGAATGTAAAGGAGGCACAGGATTTATCTATGAATTTATTTATTAAATTTATATGCTGCCCATCTCATGGTTTGAGGTGACCCACAGTGGCTTGCCTTAATAAGCAACTGGAATTAATAATGAAGGAAATGGTATCCTTGAAAACAGGGTACAATAACAATTTAGTTTATGGATAGTTCTGCTTGTGACTATTTTATCAAACCTACAAAAGGAAGAAATGTAAGACATAAAAATAGTCATTGCTTATTTAAATCTAGTCATGATTTATACACACACACACACACACACACACACACACATCATGGCTCCCTACTGCAGAGTCCAGATGTTGTATTATATATTAATAGTATGAATACAGGGAGAAATTTGGCAGGAAAAAATAATTTTCAGGCAAAATGTTCAAGGCTGTTTTTAAAATCAACATAGCTAAATTCATGCCTAACATTATTTAACTTTACCACTATAGCAGAACAATAGCCAAGAATACAATTGATATTATGTTTGTAATACAAGTTGTTTTGAAAAATAAACATAATTTTGTGTATTTTAAAAAATTCATAGGACAATGGCAGATATTCTTCTGTTCCATACTATTTCTCACCCAATGCAATCAAGGTTTTCTCCAAAGGCAGAAGCATATTATTTTACTACAAATTTTAAAATAAAAGTATCAGAAATTTTACAGAAGTAACACCTAAAAATTAAGAGAGTATTTTTTAAAAAAATATGCATAACACTATATGACCTTTTAAAATTTGCAAATGTACATATTTCGAAAGATAAGCGGAAAAAATTGATATCTTAATTTGTTTTTTATATTGTATCTTCCAATCAATGTTGACCCCTAGTGACTGCCTGAAGAAGTCCCTCAGGTTTTCTTGGAAAGGTTTTGGAAATGGCTTCTCTTAGCTCCTTCCTAGGACTGAAAGAAAGTGACTGGCACAAAGTCACAAAGGTGGCTTTGTGCCAAATACAGGACTACAATACATTGTCACCTGATTTCTAGCCTAGAATCTTCACCACTACAGCAAACTGACTTTTTAAAATTCTATTTATTTAAATGTTTAAGAATTTGTATAGTGCCTCTCAAAATAATTTATAATGTCGCCGCTTGGTGGGCCTCAGCGGGTTCTGGCTGATCGCGCCATTCACGCTGGAAGCCGAGAGGGCCTTACTAGATGCTCCTGCTGCCGAGCAGCCTTCAGTGGTATGAGGCTGGCTTGCCCTTCATGCTGGAAAGATAATGATCAACCAGCGAAGTGGGAGCCAGGCTAGATTTATTAGCCAAAAAGCAGTCAGAATGGGACAGCTCAGAATAAGTCTGTCTGATCAGACTGAGTCTGAAAGCTGGAAGACAAGAGGAAGAGGAGAAGCTTATCATCTTGCAGACTGAGTCTTATCAGATCCGAAGGAGTTAAACCATTCCTGACTGTAGGTCCCGCCATTCCGGAGAAGAATTTAAATTCAGTAATTATATATTTAAATTAAGAACAGCAAAATAAAATGTTTGCTGTATGGCAATCTATTCAAATAGGACCTAAAATATAAATAACATTTCTTTTTTTGCTTTAGTACAAAAGCCTTTTTATTCCTTCTGAGTTTTTAATTCTAATTATGGTTAAAATAGAATTGTAAAAATTCCCTAATGTCAAAAGCTCATGGTAGGTGCCAGGTGTGTTCCTCTGGAGAAGGTTTTCCAAACTAATTAAAGATGACCATTGACCCACTGCAGTATAGGAAAACTCCTAGACTGCTTCCAACCTTTTTTTTTTTAAAGAAAAAATTCTTTAAATAAGAATACGTAGAAATATCCTTCAGATACTGCGGTTCTAATCTAGTCTTTATAGATTAATAGGAATAGTTTCTATTAGGATCCAGACACAATCTATCATCATACCTCTCATTCCAAACAATATTCTGTCCCTTCATATTTTAATGAAAATTAAATGGCATGGAGTATAACATTCCCATGCAAAAATGCAAGATAGTGCACAACTGAAACTCTATTCCCTTTTGTATGGGTGCCATCATTGTACACCAGGGGTATCAACTCATGGCCCATGGGCCAGATGCGTCACATGCCACGCCCACCCCTGGTTTAGCAAAGGGAAAACAGTCCCAATTTCATGTTATGACAATGTGACATGAGTTTGATACCCCTGTTGTACACCTATATAAAGTGGGAAGGGATGAAAGGAGAAGCTTGATTATACTGCCTAAAGCCACTACCCTGTCTTTTTGGATCTTCCCCTTAAGGTATTGGTATTTATAAATTATACGGCATTGCCAACTATATGCATTACTCCTCCTTTAGTGAGGATCTGTGTAAGTACAGAGCAGATGAGATAGTTAAAGTTTTTAGGGCTCCTAGAATGGCCCAAGTTATATCACTACTACTTCGCGAGCTGCACTGGTTGCCAGTCTGCTTCCAGGTGCATTTCAATGTGTTGGTCATCACTTTAAATCCTGCATGGAATGAGTCCAGTCTACTTGAGGAACTGTCTCACCTCGGTGGGAGTGGTTGGTGGTTGGTGCTTCATTTCAGGGGTAGGGTCTTCTCAGCCCCGTACAATATATTAGGGGTATAGACCCCCATTTTTTAATTTTGCCCATTAGAAAAGGAAGGAAAGGCAAGAGTAGATGAGACAGCTATCTAAGATAGCCATACAAGAGAGATGGATGTGTAAGTATAAAGATTTGCTATTTTTCCAAATTTAAGTACATCTGGACTAAAGCAATAGGGCTGCCTCAGCCTTTTTCGTTTCCTTCTTGGAGGTGCAGCATGCTTTCTTGCCATATGCTGTGTGTCTTCTTTGCTCCGTTCCCATTCTGACATTTTGACTACCTGTCACAATTGGCCTGGGTTGGCATTATGACAAGGAGGCACACACTAAGGCAGGCCAAAAAGAAACATGAGGCCTCCCTGTATATTTAAAACCTTTGTTTGCCTTTTAGTCATTTTAGTCTTTTTGCCATTTCTTGCTTTTTCTCACCCCATTACTGCAACATCTATTCATCAATTCTCGTTCAAACTTTCTTCCTCTTTTTTGATGAAAAAATAAATGAATAAAGGGGGATCCATTTGCGTGTCGTTTTAAGTGCAGTAGGAATTCCCTTCTTCCTATCTTCTACGGCAGGTGGAGTCTCGAGCTTGGATAGTGAGATAAGAAAGAAGAAGGTGGCTAAAGCAATATTGTATTCAAATGAAATATTATTTTAATTAAATTTTATTTTATTTTTAAAGGCAGCTTATTCTTTCTTCTCTTGCAGCTTTTAAAAACTCACCTCACAGGGATGTTGTGAGGAAAATGGAAGAGGAAGGTGTATTAGATATATTTGCCACCTTGAATTATTTCTAAAAATAATAAACCCTGGATTTAAAAAAATCTAGATACAGATACACACACACACACACACACACACACACACACACGCATGCACGCAGACACACAGAGTGGAGAGAGAGAGATAGAGAGAGAGATGGGGGGGATAGGGATAGGGATAGAGGGATAGAAAGTTAGAAAGATAGAAAGATATAGAGGTAGATATAGATAGATAGCAGGGGTGGACTGCTACCGGTTTACCCCGGATTGGGCGAACTGGTAGTGGCGGTGGTGGAGGTTCCGCCCACCCACTCAGACATCTCTGCACATGTGCAGAAGCATTGCGAACGAGCATGCATGCCCCCACAAGCAAACCAGTAGTGATGGGATTTGAAACCCACAATAGATAGATAGATAGATAGATAGATAGATAGATAGATAGATAGATAGATAGATAGATAGATAGATAGATAGATAGATAGATAGATGGATGGTTAGATGGATGGATGGATGTGTGGAGAGAGAGGGAGGAGGGAGGAGGGAGGGAGAGAGAGAGAGAGAGAGAGAGAGAGAGAGAGAGAGAGAGAACACTTTCCATGTTCTGTATGTGAGTTCTAGCCAAGCATTGGAAAAGGAGATCAGAATTAAATTACGTATTGGATGCCCCTTTTAGTAATTGTACAGAATATTTTCTTTTTCTTTACTTTTAGGTGGTTAATGACAGAAATCTTGTTCTAGCTGTTACCTTGAAGCAGCTAAAAGGAGCAAAAATCAATCAAATGGTGAAATTCAAAGAGTGAAATTAATAAGATAAAAAAAATTAAAAACTCTCATTTTATGCATTTATATACTTAAATTCAAATAAATAAAGCAAGAAAATTCTTAAAGGTATTACACCTTTTTTTAAATATATATTTTTATATCCCCTCCCTCCTTTTTACTTGATATTTTTAGATTATGCCTCTAGTCATGTTACAGACAGACAAATGTGCTTTGAATCCTTATTTGTAATCTCTCTACAGCTCTAACAATGATAGTTAAGCTAGAAATAATTTTCATTAGATTTCATTGAATCACTCCTTTGTATCTAATTTTGAAACAGTGAGGCATCAAAGTGGATCAGGTGCTTTAAAACTGTTTCAGAGATTCAGGGGGATTTCTGACTTTGAAAAGTTCCAAAATTTGTTCTTTCATACAGGATCAAGGGATGGGGGAAAGAAACCCCCTCTGATAATGACATAAGCAAGCAGCTAGCGAATTTTGCCACCTCTGCAAACAGAGTGCGTGGGGAGTGTCTCTTTTTCCTGTTATAATTTGTTTAGTCAGGTTTGCTTGGAGGGAGGGGCAGAGAGATAGAAATGCCTTCTCTCTCTTGTACTTTTGTGATTGTTCACATTTTCCACAATCTATTTTACCCTTCGCCTTGCTTTAGGTCAAGGCTATTTGTCTGATCTAAAGTACAGGGTCATTTTCTGCATAGGTTGTATTTTTCAACATTTTTAGTCCCCACTTCTACTTCCATTATTTTTTTCCTTGCCACCCAAAACTAAAATTAAATAAAATACACCTGTTTTCTTTCTGCTTTCTATCTGTGCTTTTCTCCTGAGGGAATCTTTTTTGCTGTATGAATAAGTTGAGGCAATGTAGAATTGATTCTACAGGTGATTGAGGCAGCCACACGTTGCCACACGTTGTTCCCGGGTAACACCGCTCCTACACAGTCTGCACTGGCTACCTGTGGTCTTTCGGGTGCGCTTCAAGGTATTGGTTACCACTTTTAAAGCACTCCATGGCTTAGGGCCCGGGTACTTACGGGACCACCTGCTATTACCTTATGCCTCCCACCGACCCGTACGCTCACACAGAGAGGGTCTTCTCAGGGTGCCGTCCGCCAAGCAATGTCGGCTGGCGGCCCCCAGGGGAAGGGCCTTCTCTGTAGGAGCACCTACCCTCTGGAACGAAATTCCCCCTGGTCTGCGTCAACTACCTGACCTTCGGACCTTTCGCCGTGAATTGAAAACGTACTTGTTTATTCAAGCGGGACTGGCTTAACTTTTTAACTTTTTAAATTTTTTGAATTTTAATAATTTTAATTGGGGTAATTTATTTTTGGGGTCAAATTTGACGGTTGTAATTTTCGGCCAATTATATAATATGTTATTTTAACTGTTGTTTTAATTCGTATATTGCACTGTTTTAATCTGGCTGTACACCACCCTGAGTCCTTCGGGAGGAGGGCGGTATAAAAATCTAAATAATAAAATAAATAAATAAAATTGTGATGTGCATTTCTTTACACAAGTAGTCTTCGAGTTATGACCACAATTGAGCCCAAAATTTATGTTTTTAAGTGGAACATTTAAGTGAGTTTACTCCATTTAACAATTTTTCTTGCCACAGTTGTTAACTGATTCATTGCATTTGCTAATTTAATAATATGGTTAAATGAATTGGATTCTCCATTGACTTTGCTTATCAGAAGGTCACAAAAGGTGATCACATGGCCCCAGGATACTGCAAATGTCATATATATGAACCACTTGGCAAGGATCTGACTTTTGCTCATGTGACCATTGGGATGGTACAATGGTCATAAGTGTGAAAAACGGTCATAAATCACTTTTTTCAGTCGTGTTATAACTTTGAACAGTCAGTAAATGAACTGTTGTAAGTCAAGAACTACCTGTTCAATAAAAATTCTATTCTATTCTATTCTACCTGTATCATGTAATGTTACTTTGCATTTAATAAAGATAGATCACAGAATGTGAGGATTGTAGCACCTCTCTGCAGCTTCTTAGAGCAAGTACATCGTTTGCTGGAATCACACAACTGATGGCCACATGATCCCAGGAAACGATGCAGCTTCTTTAAAGTATTGCTGGTAAATATTATGTTCATATCTTTGCATGCACCATATTTGAACCGAATTCAAAGAGCTACGCAGCCCTAACAGATAAGCAATAGAAATACTATACACCCTTCTCAGACTTTTATTTAAACATGTTGCAAAAGCAGCACATGATTCATAATTCACAAGAACTTTGCCAATGAACCTTACTGAAAAGCCTGGTAGCCCAGAAAAGTAAACAGTCAAATGATAATGAGGAATTATGTGATCATTGCTTACTTTATAACTAGTTTTTGAATTCTTTAGTTTTAAGTTGAAATTTAACACCTTCTGCACAAAGTTTCTTTTGGGGCTTTACTGGACAGGAAAGAGGATCTATAGACTCCTCCTTAATTCCTGAATGCTAGCTGGGGAATTGTGGGAATTTAAGTTCACAATCTAAAATGTTGCCAAGTTTGAAGGGATCTTCATTTCTGCTATTTTCATTCAACTTTTATATCTGCTATCTTCCCAGATAGCTACATTATATTATATTCTGTTGTCAAAACTTTTATCTCATCTAATTTTAACTCAGTTTTACTTTTAAACTAAACTTTCAAATTCGAATAGAATCTTGATTACTTTGAATCTTAAAATGGATCTTAGATGTACACCTTTAATTAAAGTATCTCCAGTCTGAATTGATTTGTATCTACTATGTACCTACTACTCATGCATGTTATATCTTGTACTGAAGCTTCTTTGTGTGACTAGAGTTGACTTTGCACTCAGTTGAACAGTAGACATTATGTAGGCCAACAATCATGAGACAGGTTTCCAATAATATTTTAGAAAACAAAGTGTTAATCCCCCTTCCACTTCGCTGGTTTAGCATTGATTGGTTGTGTTTTACAAGTATCCCTGGCGCAAATTCTTTCTTGGATGTTCTCAGAACTGCAACTATGATTTCAAAGTAATATAGCCACATCCCTATTGGTGTACTTAAAATTAGATCAAATCATAGTAGTCTTTTTGAAAGTTGGGATGGAAATGAAAAGAATATTATAACAGCCAATGATTTTTTTAAAAAATAGCAATAGCAATAGCACTTAGACTTATACACCACTTCACAGTGCTTTAGAACCCTCTCTAAGCGGTTTACAAAGTCAGCATATCTCCCCCAACAATCCAGGTCCTCATTTTTCCGACCTCGGAAGGATGAAGGCTGAGTCAACCTTGAGTCTGGTGAGATTCGATCTGCTGGCAGCTGGTGATCAGCAGAAGTAGCCTGCAGTACTGCACTCTAACCACTGCGCCACTACAGCTCATAATAATCCATCTAATAATCCAAATAATCCATTTCTTTTGGTGGTATTGCATTATATTATTATTGTAGAATGAGTTGATTTCAGCATTAGATTCCAGCCAACTTCTTTTTTTTTTCTTCAGTAGGCTTCCATAACCTGATCATCATTACTAATGTGTTGGCAGAGTCCTATTTATATCTAGTGGCTTCTTTTCCACATTGAAAGATGGAGGATGTCTTGATTCCTACATTTAACAATTGATAGGATCAACATACAAATCATAGTTTATGAATAAAACTTTAACAAAAGCAGCTTTTGTTAAGCAGATGAATACTATAGCATTAAGAGCTATATTTTCCTAAGCTGAATTTAGAAAAAAATAAAGGAAAAACTTAGAATAATGTAATTGAACAGTCTGTTTTAACTGCTTTTCTAAAATGCTTATAGTGATACTATATTTATAAGGAAGTATTTTTTCATTTAACAAAATGAAAATAATTATATAGAGAATTTAATCTTCCAGGAAAGGAAATGAGACCACTTGAACAAGAGAATGAAAGAAATTGAGATATAAGGGATAACTTTCTGAAGGGCGCTTAACTGTAGATTTCCAGTATTATTTATATTTAATTATATTTGTAATAAATTCATTCAGAAAGTACACATTTGTAAAATTTTCAAAGTAAACAAAATGGATTAATTTACATACACTGGGTGAGATCATCAGTGGTTTCGGTGTGAGGTACCAGCTGTACGCTGACGACACTCAGCTGTACTTTTCCACACCGGACCACCCCAACGAAGCTATCGAGGTGTTGTCCCGGTGTCTGGAAGCCGTACGGGTCTGGATGGGGAGAAACAGGCTCAAGCTCAATCCCTCCAAGACGGAGTGGCTGTGGATGCCGGCATCCCGGTACAGTCAGCTGCAGCCTCGGCTGACTGTTGGGGGCGAGTCATTGGCCCCAATGGAGAGGGTACGCAACTTGGGCGTTCTCCTGGATGGATGGCTGTCTTTTGAAGACTACTTGACGGCCGTCTCCAGGAGAGCTTTTTACCAGGTTCGCCTGGTTCGCCAGTTGCGCCCCTTTCTAGACCGGGACGCCTTATGCACGGTCACTCATGCTCTCGTGACATCTAGCCTGGACTACTGCAATGCTCTCTACATGGGGCTCCCCTTGAGGAGCACCCGGAGACTCCAGGTAATTCAGAATGCAGCTGCGCGGGTGATAGAGGGAGCCCCTCGTGGCTCCCATGTAACACCTCTCCTGCGCAGACTGCACTGGCTGCCTGTGGTTTTCCGGGTGGCTTCAAGGTTTTGGTAATGATCTTCAAAGCGCTCCATGGCATAGGGCCGGGTTACTTATGGGACCGTCTACTGCCACCGAATGCCTCCCACCGGCCCGTGCGCTCTCACAGGGAGGGACTCCTCAGGGTGCCATCGGCCAGGCAGTGCCGACTGGCGACACCCAGGGGAAGGGCCTTTTTTGTGGGGGCTCCCACCCTCTGGAACGAGCTCCCCCCCGGACTTCGTCAACTTCCCGACCTTCCACCGCGAGCTTAAGACACACTTATTCATTTGCGCAGGGCTGGACTAGATTTTTAAGTTTTTTAAATTTTTAAATGCTTAAATTTTAGATTTGGTTTTAAACTGGGTTTTATTATTTATATGTCTATTTTAATTATTTGGCCGATATAATAAGTTTTTTAGATGAATGTTTTACTTTGTATATTTATGTGTTTTTATATGGCTGTACACCACCCTGAGTCCCTAGGGAGATAGGGCGGTATAAAAATATGAATAAATAAATAAATTAATTAATTAATACATAATATGCTAAGAGAACATTAATACATTATTTTTCCAATTGCTTGAAGTTCAAAATTTTGTATGCAATAGAAATGTTTTAATCTTTTTCTGGCTTTGTGCTTTTCAATCAGAGCATGGTTCTTAATTGGTGATTTTCACATCCTTCATTATATTCCATGCCATGGACAAATAGGGGCTTGCTACAATTATTTGAGTGGGTTCAAATATTAAATTAACAATATAATACAGGAAGCTGGACATTATTTCTTTTAAATTCAAACCATCAATAATATCTGCGTCTTTGGTTTTGTTGTTTGAAAACTGAATTTTGTATTCCATTGTAATATTCTAGTCAGGATACTTTACAATTCACATTATATAGAATGACTTGTTATATGTTATAAAGATGAACCAGGGTGGCACAGTGGTTAAAGTGCAGTACTGCAAGCTTCTGGTGATCACCGGCTGCCAGCAATTTGGCAGATCGAATCCCACCAGGCTCAAGGTTGACTCAGCCTTTCATCCTTTCAAGGTGGGTAAAATGAAGACCCAGATTGTTGGGGGCAATATGCTGACTCTATAAACCGCTTAGAGAGGGCTGTAAAACACTATGAAGCAATATATAAGTCTAAGTGCTATTGCTATTGCTATATAATGAATATTGTTGTGTTAATGAACATTGGCCAGAATTCTTCCACACTGTAGTGTTCCTCCACACCCACATATATCCACACAAATTTTAGGGAGCATCGAGGCTAGCGGCTAAAGATGGTTACAGATTCTTGTATATCTGTGCTTGTTGTAAATGAGTAAGGCACCTTCCCCTTGCCTAACATTTTGTAAAAAAATATATGATGTACTCTCAAAACTGCAAGTATATTTGTCAGCCCCAAAAGACTGAATCCCTGTTCTAATACCATAACAAAAATGGAGCTCAAATTATGGTAAAGGTAGTCCTTGACTTATGACCATTTGTTTAGTGTCTATTCAAAGTTATAGCAATGCTGATCAAATTGTACTTATGCCTAGTCCCTGATCTTATGGCTATCATAGTTGGTCCTCAATCATGTGGTCAAAATTAAGACAATTGGCAATCCATCCACACTTAAGGGGTGCTTTTTTGTTGTTGTTGTTTTTGTTGTTTTTGTTTACATTTATATCCTGCCCTTCTCCGAAGACTCAGGGCGGCTTACAGTGTATAAGGCAATAGTCTCATTCTATTTGTATATTTTTACAAAGTCAACTTATTGCCCCCCCAACAATCTGGGTCCTCATTTTACCTAGCTTATAAAGGATGGAAGGCTGAGTCAACCTTGGGCCGGGCTCGAACCTGCAGTAATTGCAGGCTTGAACTCCCCTCCCCATTCTCTTATCTGCGGTATCTTTACCCTTTTGTCCCTCTGTCCTGTGCTCTCTCACTGCCAGCTCACCTTCTTCTTACTGCAATTGCTGACAAAGCCTGCTTGGCTTGGCTATTTGCCAGGGAGCTGCTGGCTGAACAAAGCTATCTTCCTGAGGTCATGTATGGCTACTTCCTTGCAAGACCTGGGGAAGAGGGTGTTGCATGGCCATCAGCTGCCTTGCAAAGAGCCAGGCCAGACATGCCTCATCAGCAGTTTGTACCTTCAGACTTGCTTGATATCAGCCTCTCCAGTTAAACCAGACAAGAAACAGAACTAGATGAACTAATTCTACTTTATTATAAGGCTACATTTACAGAATCTTGCAAGTTTGAAGATACAAACTTCCTACCCACCAGATTTAACTACCTGATCCATTAGGGCAGATCCCTTCTGTTTCTTTCTATGTTAAGTGATCACATGCTCCTGCCCTTTGTCTGATTGTTTCCTAACATTTACTCTTCTCTTTCTTCAAGGCTATTCATGCATCCATTACACTAAGAACTGTGGTCACGAGACATCAAGTTTCATGACCGTATCACTTAGTGACAGAAATTATGATGCCATTTGTCATTGTAACTTAAGGACTACTTGTAGTGCTGTGATGGTTTTTGTAAAAATTAAAATAACATAAATAATAGATCAGAAAAAGCAAGATATTATATTGCTCAAGTCTAGTGAATGCAACAAGTTCCAGACATAAGAATCCAACAGGCTAAGCTTAGTTCCATTTTCAATGATTGAATATTTTTTTGATATTGATTTTATCTCTTATGAGAATTTTCTCTGATTACCAAATATACTTTTAAGAATGTTTCATTAATATAGATTGGCTTTCTGCGTGAATCTCACTATCTATATTTTAAATAACTCCAAACTGTATATGAAATCATAGAAGTATAAGTTGAATTTGTAGGTGGCATGGTAACAATTAATGTGAATTCTGTCACTAATTTAATACAATTTAACAGAATGATATTTATTTTATATTTTCTTTGTCTGGTATTGTACTCAGTATTTTCTTAAAACATCAAATTCCCAATTTGATGTAGGATTACTATTAGCATAAAGTCACTTTTTAAAAAATTATATTTAATCTCAAAGGATAAACATTTATCTCCTAAAATATGTACTTAAAGATTTTAATAACATCTTGCTTCAGGATTCAAATAAATAAAGCAAAGATATATTTCCATCTTCTGAAAACAAAATTACAGAGATTAAAATATATAAACACAAAATGAATGTATTCCATTTGCATATTATATTTTGGTCTTAAAGTTGATATTGAAGATTAAGGGTCAGCATTTAATCCTCACTATCCTAATCCCTAAAATTACAAAGACAGGCATAAGTGCATGTCTGCTGCACTAAATTACCTTGAAAGAAAACAAATTCCAAATGAAAAGGGAAGCATATTTATATTATGGTGATTTAAAATCTGTCGCCTAAACATATCTTCTTCCCGCTATCCATTGACCTAAATTGCACACTAAAAGCTTGCTTGTCTGCAAATGGGCAGCTAACACTTTGAGACAATCCAGATATTCTTCTCTTATGCAGAATTGTGCCAACAATTTTTTTACTACAATAAACACTGTCTTGTTCATGTTCTGCAGAACAAAGACACGTTATACAATACAAGAATTTATTTTATCCTTTTCAGCTCAGTTTTTGGATACAGACAATTATTATATGCATAATTAATGAATTTGGGGATAGAATTAATTATGTAAAATTGAGACTTACAAAAGAATATGAAATATGTATTTTTTTCAAGCAAAAGTAATGAACTTACACTAATAGTGAATCACAGGTCTGGCTTTACCCTGTTGATTTTTTAATGCCACCAAACAATATTCTACTAATTTTTTAATTGTATTTTTATTGCACTTATGAATATTTCTTTCTGAATGGCCAACATTATTTGACAAGAATAGTGATGAGTTATAATTTAAGAAACCTATGAACTTAATGAATAATAATTTATGCATTATTTTATTATTATTTAATTTTCTCTAACTTATACCAACAAAAATATGCAATATAATGAATCATGCACAATAATAATCAACCAACTACAAAACAACATGCTACAATGCATGGTATTCATATAAATGAAGTTCAGCTAAACAAATACCAATCACAATATATGCAATGTATGAATGAAACATTCTTATGTATTATTCATCCCTTTATTTTGTCTCAAAGAGCCATGATGGAATCAAGAATTCATTTTTGAATGATTAAAAATTCTTTCTGCTCATGCTGTAACTATTTGGGATCCAACAGTTACTTATTTATACCACCACTTTTCTGTTTGCATAAAAACTTGAAATAAAAATCCAATTTGCAAATTGAATCTTCCTATAGTTGGTCTTTTTATTTTGGGAGTGAGGTTTATTTGAAATGTTTCATAGAAAACCACACTTGGGTAAAATTGTTCTATTATATTTCTTCAATACAGTCTTTTCCCTGGTTTTATTAAACTTCCTAATTGTTAGATCAGCAACTTTCTCCAATTTTTAATTGATATTAATTTAAACATTTTCCTCATGCAAAAATCCAAAAATTACTAGGCAAATCAACATTTTAAATTGGTTTTCTAAACCAGTTTATACGATCTAGAGTTCCTTACATACTTTGAGCAAATTCTTGTAACAAGTGAAATACTATCTAAAAAAATCAAAAAGTGAAAGTCTCACTCAGGTTCATAGTTGACCGGGAACTTAGAGAATAACACAAGTCAAATGAGGCTAATCTACAGAAATTGAGTGAGGTCTACTCCCTGGTTTTTATTAGTCCAGTCCAATTTCAAGGTTGAAATATAATATTGTGGATTAAAATGCTAAAACAGATTTTGTACCTCACCATAATTTTCTATTCTGAGCTATATGCTTATGAATATATCAGTTCACTAGCTAAGATTGTACTGGAAGTTATTTTTCTTTTCCTTCCCCAACAACTTTTTCTTAGGTGTGATGTCCTCCAGATGGTAAGGCTGAAAGCATTTACTGTTCTGTTAGTATTTTACAAGCTGTTCTGGAAGCCTTTCAGGTGGTAGCTTGGAGTATAAATGTTTTAAATAAAAGTGAATTAAAATATAGTTTGTGTATGCCTGATTATACAGTATTAACTGAATTTAAAGAATTCCACATAATACACAGTTTCAGGGCAGCTTGAAATAGTTTAAGGATATCGTTATACTATATGACAACCAAAAGAAGAAAAGCAAAGGAACATTCTCAAATAATGTCACAAATTAAATGTTTGGGTAAGCAAAATTATTTTTGTCTAACATCTAAAGATAAAATTGTGATATCTGGTTGTGGAAACTGTCCTATAACAGGGACAACAAAATATTCTCCAATAGCCAAAATAATCTGCTCCCTTCAGAGCATCCATTTCACAATAACTGTGATTTTTAAAAGCTAATATCCAATAACTTATTATACTGTTTAGAATCCAAGGTTAGGTATTACTTAAACACCTAAAAGTTGACTATTTGACATTAAAGGCATATCCACTTAATTTTGGAAAACATTCACTGACAATGATGATTTTTCTGGCCTTATTTTGAAGTACATAATGTCTAAGATCAATTTGTGTAGTAAATATCTATATGAAAAATGACAAAGTATTGCTGTAAAAATAATTTCTTCCTTTTCATGACATCATGACAGATACTCATAACAATAATCCCAGTTTCAGAATTTACCAAATAGTTACTTAGCATTTCAGTGGGTTTACGTCAGTAGTGGGTTTCAATTTTGGCTGCTATCGGTTTGCTCGTGGAAGCTTCCACGCATGTGCAATGCTTATGCACATGTGCACCGAAGTTTTTTTGCATGCGCAGAAACATCTGGATGGGTGGGCGGAGCCTCCCACCACCACCGCTAGTGATGTGCTCGATCCAGGGCGAACTGGCAGCAACCCATCACTAGTTTACATATTTTAGTTTTGAACAGTAATTCTCAAGAACGTTGCAAAATATTTTCTTAAACTTCTTCAGTTTCAAACAGCAAAACAAATGTTTGGAGAACCAAACAGAATTCTTTTGCATTTACAGGACTACAGTCACTATTCAGTATCTTGAATGTTCCTGTAATAAGGTTGTTTATAGAATTCACTAAAGATATAAACGTATAGAGATTTCTTTTGAAAGTCATCCATCAACCACAACGTATTTGCAGTAAAACAAAATTCCCTTAACTAGATACGTCATCAAAATTCATAATTTCAATGCATTTTAAATACATTACTCTATGGTTTTCGCATTCAAACCTAATGAATGCTTATTATTAAGCTTTTTATTCTTTAACAGCATCTTTCTGTTATCTACTTCTGGAAAAATTTATGCTCCAAAAATCCTTGTGACTATGATATGTACTGTAGCTTTCTCCAGTCAGGGTTTGACAATTATGGAAATTTCAGATCAAGATTCAGAGGCACCATTTTCTGAAATTGTGTTTTAATCTTTTTGAAATAAAACTCAATCTAGAATCACCATGAGCAATAGGAAAGGGACTATTTCAAACCTTTTGAAGATTTATAAGATAGTTATCATTTTCAAGCCTTGATCCCAACTACTTAATCAATTTCAGACATGAATGCAGCAGCAAGTATAAATAATTTTCATTCTTCTTAAATTATATTGTATTAATCAAATACCAATATGGTGTTAGCAATAACAAACATGAAGCAACTATGTTATTGTTTTAAATAATCTATTTTTAACATGGCATTATAATATATGGATTATGTTATAATTGTAATGACATGCTCAAAGTTTTTTATATTTTCTTTTTCTTTCCTGCATTTGTTGCTGTTTCTTGCTTTAGACTTAATTGTTTGATTGTGCATCACAACTGAACTCTTTGGGATACAAGATGAAATTTTAAAATGTAATGCTGAGGGAAGAAACCTGTTATATGTAGTCCCATTAATATTTGCTATTTCTTTTTATTTACATAATTTATATGCTTCCTAATACTATAATGTCATTGAGTGGTTATTGCCAATCATTCAGAATGTCTAGTATCTTTTATCTATCTAGATAAAAGATAGGAACAGATTTTCTAAAAGTTGACAAAATTCCTGGTAAAACCCCAGATTCCTTGTCCATAGTTGAGCCTTATAATCACAATTATATTCAAGTTCTAAGACTGAGCGACACATCTTAGTATTCAGATAGTTTCGACAGTTTAAAAGTCAAATAATCAAAAGGAGAGAAAAAAACAAGCTTTCTTAGTCAACTAGTTAGATAAAATGTAGATAAGATATAAAACACCACTGATAGCATCTTGAAACAAAAACATCAGCTCAGATGTTAAAGTCCTACTTTCAGTCACTTGGACTTTTCTATGCAAACATGAAGAGCATCAGCTGTTACAGGATACATTTTTACCTTCCGTGCCTTGGCAGGATTTAAGCTTGCAGCATTTTGTTATTATTCAGTTTTTATCTAAAATGCCATCTTCAATATTGATTATAAAACTCCCATAAATGTAGCATATTGTGCTGAGCAGCTCAACAGCTCAACATATGGAACTAATACATGCCACATTTGAACATCACTAAACCGTAATTTATCTGCCATCTGTTGCGGATGCTTTCATTTGATTTCTGCACTCAGTGTGGGGCTCGGTGGCTTAAATGGCCCCTTCCACCTATGTGAGTTTATGATTTTACAGTTCAGGCGGCCTAACAGCTAAAGCTTCTCTTTCCCTACAACCATATTTCTGAAGGCCTCAGTAACACAAAACTCAAGCAGATTCATATGGGTGGAAGTGATCTCTGAGATATGTTAATCCCAGTCCATTTAGGGCTTGAAATGCCAAAGACAGTATTGTTAGCTGAACAGGGAAACAAACTCAAAGTCAGTGAAGCTGGAAAAAAACCTTACCAGAATAGCCTGACCTAATGATCCCAAACAAAAATCTGAATTCTCTGAAGTGTTTAAAGGCAGTCCCATATTGTACATTGCGATTAACTCTGGATGTTATTAAAATATGAAGGATCAAAGCAAAAAATCACTAGTATCACTTCGTATCCATAAACATGGACTACTTTCAAGTTTATGTATTTATTTTTATTATGTGGTCAAAGCCCTGTAAAGTGCTTTCAGATTATGACTCTGTTGCTTCAAGACAGCACAACTCCACAAGCAGCCAAATGCATATGCAATGCTATCTGTTCTACCAACTTCTGAAATGGGTTTTGGTCAGCAATATCAAATTGAAAAAGAGGTACGTTTGATTTTTACCTTGGCATCTTACAAGAATTTTGAACATTATTTTACTGTATATCTTATTTTAAATTGTTATTTGATGCCTAAGTTATGTGTTTTATAAGAACAATATTTAATTTAGTCCTAAATCACATTCATTTCTTTATGCTCAGAAGGAAAAACAGCAAATTTCATTTTTACAGCGGGTTTGATAACCTTCTCATTTTCAAAATGAATATATCTTATCATGCAGCATATTTTATACTTAAAAGAATCAAGAATCTGAGAAAACTTTTGAGCCATTCATTGGGACTTCTATAAACTAATGTGATTTTTGTCTATTTATTTCTTAGATTTTGAGGATGCCCACTTCAAAAAAGCCATTTAACAAAGACATTTAAAATATAAAAAATAAAATCATAAACGCCTAGACAGAACTACACTTATAATAGCCAAAAAATCACCAGGAGCTCCATAGATGTCCTAACCCCAAGCCTGGGAATAGAGCCAGATCTTCAGAGATTTATGGAACATTTGAAGGGTGGGAGCTGTATATATCTCTGGGGAGGTGCTGTTCCAAAGGGCAGGCACCACAACAAAGAAAGAGGTGCCTTATTTGTAGGAGTTAAGATTCTCAGGACAGAGATGTCAGTTATGTCACATTGCCCAGTTTCAAAGCCAAAATATATATAACAGAAAGAGTCTCTTAAACCATGGGGGGAGGGAGAAGTGCCAGAAGTAAGCTCTAGTGTGCATAAGAAGGAACTGCTCTTTCATGTTGATAGCCAGCAAACAACAGACTTAGCTTTTTCATCCTAGCATGCAGTAAAGATTCTTAACCAGCCATGCTGTGCTGTAAGTCTAAGAGTCTTCAGCTGAGTTTAAACCCAAGAGCCTAGTCAAACAGTGTTGAGTCAAGTGTTAGGGAACTACTGCTGAGTCCTTGTCAGTAAAACTAACATTGAGACAAGGATGGTGCTTGATATTCTTGACCAAGCTTCACAATAACATAGAGATGAAAAGGCCATCTGAATTGATAAAAATCCAGAGCAGGGAACAGAAATAACTTGGGAGTGACTGACACATAACCTGTTCTTTTGAGTTAAAAACACAATTAAATCTAAAGCCTGTAACTATAGCCACCTGTTTTACAATATCTTGTTCTTCTAACGTATTCTGGGAGACTCCCTCTACAAATATTAACTTTTACAGTTGCTGTTGAAGAAGTTAAACTCTCTTATGCAAAACCCTAGAGGTAATATGATATGTTATGGACATATTCGTAATGCAATATGTTATGCAAAGCCAGCCCAAAAGAAATATACACAGTAAAAAAAAGCCGTTCAAAATTTAAAATGCATTCTGCAGCAAAAGGTTTGCCCTTTCCAACTGCATTCACAAGATTAAAATTAATAACATTAGTCTGGGCAGGTCAATGAGCAGTGTTTAGGAAATATTTAAAAACAAGGATGTTTACATGCTCAAACAGTATAAGAAGTAATAGAAGTAGTTGACATTTTTCTAAGATCCTATATTTTATAAAGATACTCTCTTTTTCTGCTAATGATTAGTAAGGAAATTTTTATTTTCAAAATAAATTCAATAGATAGATTCAAAATGTCCAGGATCTACTAAAGATTCCAGACTCTAACCCAAATGGTTCCACCAAGTAGTCAGTATTGATCCCCAACAGTCAGTGAGACTATCTAAGGCAGGGGTGTCCAAACTTGGCAACTTTTAAGACTTGTGGACTTCAACTCCCAGAATTCCTCAGCTAGCAAAGCTGGCTGAGAAATTCTGGGAGTTGAAGTCCACAAGTCTTAAAGTTGTCAAGTTTGGACACCCCTGATCTAAGGAATGTATAAAGCCAATGTTTGGTTGAAACATTTGGTTCTTCTATGTAGGAATGAAGAGACTGTATCTCATCCATAACAAACCTCACCTTTTCTCCTGGTAATTTTGTTTAATTTCTATATCTATCTTATTTTACTTCTAAATTCATATAAATATGTATGTTTTCTCTTATACTGTAGAGAAATATGGAAATAACCTTGAATGCAAGAGTAGTTATATAAATATCAACTAAGCCCTAAATTTAAAATTAATTAATTTTGTCTCTCTCTCTTTCCCTCAACACACATACATACACATTCAATAAGATTTTTTGCCTGTGTTCAAATTGAATTAGAATCTAGTAAATATATTTCCCGTTGCCAATCAATTTGCCTGGATTACCATAAATTCTTGTTCTCAATTATCAGTCCTTTGATGTAGACTGTTCAGGAAACAGCTACTGCAAAAATTACAGAAATACTACTCTATTGTATATTATATGATAACAGAATCTTGAAATTATGCCAAAATTTTCCTCTACCCTCTTATAGCAAAATGAATTGAGGCAATTTTATTTTGAATTTCTTTTTCATGTTCCTTCTCCCTCTGAGGATTGAATTATATCAAAGGTTCTCCTTGCACTCCTTGACAAAGCTAGACTTGTATTCATACATGAATACCGTTTATATTGTTATTAAAATATTCTTTTCAATTCAATAAATTCTCTTTATTCCTTTTATGAGGAAGTAAAGTGCATACTGTATTTAATTTATACCTAAACATTTTAGGTATTCTTTCCAGTTTATCACCACTTTACGTTCTAAGCCATATGAAGCAATGATATGTTGGGTAATACAATCCTAAATATAATTTAGTAACAGACTTAATTTACTTCATTACATGGCTACTTAATGCCAGAACTCAGAATCATTATGCCATTATATACTGCCATTATGACTCACTAATTGATAGATTGCCATAAAGTTAGTATCAATTTTTATCTAGAATGATCTTCTGAAATCTGGACCTTTAACTGTTCCAACAGTTCACCCATTTCCATTGTGACCAGTTTCAACCATGTTATTGTTGGTTGTCTCTTATTTTCTTCTTCCATTTTTTCTAGCATTATGAAGTCTTCAAGGAAGATAGAACTCAGCTTTCTTCAAGGAAGATAGATCCTAGCTTAATTTGTCAAAATATTATAATTTTGAGAAATTATTTGTTCCTTTAGTGAAAACTCTGAATTGATTTATTCTATTGTTCATTTATTTATTTACTTGGCTCTATATGATATATGATATCAAGAGCTCCAAAATTCCAAAAATGTAAATCAGGGGTAGTCAACCTTTTTATACCTACTGCCAACTTTTGTATCTCTGTTAGTAGTAAAAATTTTCTAATCGCCCACCGGTTCGACAGTAATGCGTCGTGTATCGTCGTCTGCGCATGCCTCTCAGGCATCGTGGATTGGGTTTGGGGGGGGCGCCGGCTACCAGCTCCGCTTGTCTGTTACAGCTGGGTGGTGTGGGGGGAGATGCACGAGCTATTCTGGGATGAAGCTCTTTTGTTTGCGGTCGCATTATAGCGCCATTTAGTTTCACTTACGTAACGTGAACTAAACTTATGCGCGGCCGATACAAATAGTATATTTTCAGAAATTTAAATTGTCACAGGGAATTTTATTAAAACATAATGAAAATGTTTTTAAATAATGCTATGAAAATTTTTTAAAAAGTCAATTAAATTAAAAAAACGGAAAGTACTTTAGTATCAGAAAAAATCCCTACCGCCCACCATTAAAGCTGGAACGCCCACTAATGAGTGGAAGGGACCAGGTTGACTACTAATAATGTAAATGATCTTTCTTCCTTCAAAATCCATGTTTCACCTCCACAGAGTATCATAAGTAAAACTATTGCCTACACAATTTTGATCATTATAGATATAAACAAGGCATAGAATCTAAATACTTTTTTTAAGGCTTCCATTACTACTCTACCAAGTCTAGACTATTGGTTCAATTAATTGCTGGTTTAATTCAACTACTGTATTTGCAATCAATTCTAAAAGGTAGAAGCTATCCACCACTTTGTTGCCTTCGTTTTCAGTTCTCAGGCTAGTTGCTATCTCTATTGTCATTAGTTTGGTCTTCTTTATATTTAATATTAATCCCATTTTAAAGTGTGTCCCTTGATTTTCATTATTACAGTTTACAGAACAAAAACCTTTTCCATCTGCCTATTAATAAAGATTTTGCACCTTAGAATAATTTCAGTCAAACTAAATTTGAGTTAAATATGTATTATTAAATCAACAATACAAATCAGTAGGTACAAATCTGAAACATATAATAGTTTGTTTCTTTATGAGAAAGGGATTGGTATTCCTACTTAATTTTTATAGTTAACATGTCTTTAAAAGAAAAATAAGCAGCAGGGTTGTTACTATCAGAAAAGTTACTCAAAATGATATGTTTCAAGAAATTACATTTGTACAAAGACAGGATCTACTGGGTTAGATGCATGATGTGAAAAACTGTGGAAAAATGCAGATGTTTAGTGTGTCCTATCCATGGGTAGAAAATCTGAGACCCACAGATCAAAATCTGGCACGTTCAGTAAGCACTAAAACTCATTAAAAATTTATACTGAAGAATCAATGTGTAAGTGAAGGCTAGCTATTTAAAGCTACTGGCCTGCTATTGGAGATGTTTAACACTTGGACTAAATAGAAATAACTGTAAAGACTTCTACAACAAAATCCATTTACAACTCCATATGGATTTTACATTTGAATCGGTAAAACCAGAGTGACATTCTTAAGATGCATTAAGTATTTTCAGTTCTTTTTGTTATGTTCATATGATCCCAAAGGGTTAATACATCCAGATGAGCAGAAATTCATGAGCATAAGCCTAAACAAGTAAGTTGAAGTTCTATCAGGTCTGTTTCATAGCATCAAGGATTACTGCTAGCATTCTAATCCTACTGAGCCTAAGGGAGCTACGCTGCATTGTATTTGAAATCCCAACCAGGAAAGAAGAGAAGGTTAAATGGGTGCCTTGCTCTGTAATCTAATATCACAGGGACTGCTTATCCATTCAGTCAACAACTAATAAATGTAAAAAAAAATCAATTAAAACAAGTAGGTACTTCTTTAAAACTTTTACACCTTACAAAAAAATTTAAACCTGAAATAAAAAACATGTTACCTATCCATTCGTCTGTCCGTCCGTCCGTCCATCCATCCATCATCTATCTATATTTATCTATCATCTATCACATATTATCTATCATACAGATATATACATATATGATACATATCTGGTACAGTCAGCTAATTCCATCACTGACCATTGGGGGCGAACTATTGGCCCCCACGGAAAGGGCTCGTAATCTGGGCGTCCTCCTGGATGCACGGCTGTCTTTAGAAGATCATATGATAGCCGTCACCAGGGGAGCCTTTCATCAGGTTCGCCTGATACGCCAGTTACGCCCCTTTCTGGATCGGGCTTCCTTATGCACGGTCGCTCATGCCCTTGTTACATCCCGCCTGGACTACTGTAATGCTCTCTACATGGGGCTCCCCTTGAAGTGTGCCCGGAGACTCCAATTGGTCCAGAATGCGGCTGCGCGGGTGATAGAGGGAGCACCTTTTGGCTCCCATGTAACACCCCTCCTGCGTAATCTGCACTGGCTCCCAGTGGTCTTCCGGGTTCACTTTAAGGTACTTGTCATCACCTTTAAAACGCTCCATGGCCTAGGGCCGGGATATTTACGGGACCGCCTACTGCCACCATTAGCCTCTCACTGACCAGTGCGCTCTCACAGAGAGGGCCTCCTCCAGATACCGTCAGCTAAACAATGTCGGCTGGTGACCTCTAGGGGGAGGGCCTTCTCTGTGGGGGCCCCTGTCCTCTGGAACGAGCTCCCTCTAGGGCTTCGTCAACTCCCCGATCTCAAGTCCTTCCGCCGCGAGCTGAAGACGCTGCTGTTTCGAAGAGCAGGACTAGCCTGAATGTAGTTTTAAATTGGGATTTTTAAAAAAGGGGTTTAAATGAGGTTTTAAATCTGTATTTAAAAGTTAGAGCATCAATTGAATTTAACTATCTATTCTTTAGCTGTTTTTTATCTATTATATGTTTTCTGTTGTTTTTTGTCTGTGAACCACCCTGAGTCCTTCGGGAGATGGGCGGTATACAAATATAATAATAAATAATAATAATAATAATAATAATAATAATAATAATAATAATAATAATAATAATAATAATAATAATAATAATAATAATATTAATGAGTTGATTAGATAAATGCAGATATAAGCATACATATTTATACAAAAGATAGAAAACAGTAATTTTAATTATTATGCTATAAAAAGTGAATCCAACACTTGTGGAAAAAATGCTCAAAAAATGTTAGAAATCTGCCCCTATAAAAAAAAAAAAAAAAAAAAAAAGTCACAGGATATTTGCACTTTTCATCCAATAATCTGGACTTTGATCAGTTGAAAACAAAAACATATATCAAGTAATTTTTAATTAATACCCTCAATTAGTTATTAATGGCGCAAAGTATTTTGTTTCACTGCACATCCTCTTTTGTGTACTTTTTTTAAGGTCCTAGGATTAAGGAAAAAAGGCAAATGCTACTGTGATCTTTATTCTCAGCAGGGAAATGTCCTTTTTGGAAGTGTATCTGCCCTCCATAATCCTTTCCCCCCGTTTTGAAGAGGTATCATAGTTCACGTATAAAGACAGCAAGAATCAGTTTGCTGTAATGGCTAAAATACAATCTAGATCAAGGGTGTCAAACTCAAGGCCCACGGACCAGATCCGGGTGCTTAAATCTGGATCGTGGGTCCGGCCGAGAAATAGCAAAGGACAAGCCCGCAGTGTCTCTGGCAGTCAAAATGGGGCATGAGGGAACAGTATGGGGGGCCCGTACCCCATTTTTGGCCTGGACAGCCTCCTGCACCATTCTGCTGGTCAAAATGAGACGTGGCATTTTGCACGCCGTTTTGGTCAGCAGGGTCCTGCAGGAGGCATCCATCCCATTTGTCCCATGGAGAACTACAATGCTGATCTGGCCCTCGAAGAAATCCAGTTTGACACCCCTGACCTAGATCATGCATGTAGTTCTGTTTAGACAAAAAAAAAACTGGTGACCATGGACCAGTCACTCTCTCAGCCCTAAGAAGGAGGCAATGGCAAATCACTTACAAAATCTTGCCAAGAAAACTGCAGGGTTTTATCCAGGAGAAAAAAGAGAATAACTGTGTTTGCTAGTTAGTATGGCCTTTTATTGGAAGATGATCACATCTGCTATTAATATTGAATACTACAGAAAATAATATTTAAGGAACTAAAAAATGGCAATTATACATCAACCATTACATGTCAATTACAGCAATATATTTGTCGGATGATGACCCTCCAGATATTTTATCCTGCTTAGAGATTCAAAACAAAATACTTAAATATAGCAGTGTCAACTCAAGTTAATTTATCAAGGCTTATAATTTAATTATTGTTCTGTTGCTTTTAATCCGTTCTTGGAAATTAAAGTGTTTGGCTAGAAGATATCCAAAATTGCTTTCCCTTTTCAATGAGAGAAAAGAAAGCATACTGGACTACAGGGAGAAGGCTTCATAACTGAAATTTCAAATATAGTTTTCTTTTTCAGCCAAGAAATGCAGATTTAAAAAAGAATGCACTTTAATTTTAATTTTACAGATTTAAAGAAGAATACTCTGAAATGCATTATTTTCTTTCTTATCCTTTCCCAAACAAAATAAAATATGGTATGATGTTTTTTGTATAACCAAAATAGGATATAATGAGAGGTTTTAAGGGTGAGACTAAATGTTATACTGAAGATGTGGTTGTCCATGCACCTCTGAAAAAAAAATAAAGCTGTGACACAGGAATGTTCTGGATTGGGACAAAAATGGGATAGCACTAGTTAATTTTCATAACTCAAATATTTTTGCAAAAACATTGTTTTTTCCAGAACAGAAACTCTGGATTGACCCTTATGCTCCTATAAAATGCAATGAAATTATAAGAGCTTTGCATTTAAATTAATATACAATATAATGTGTGTGTGTGTGTGTGTGTGTGTGTGTGTGTGTGTGTATGCAATCACACATTGCTCCCAGAAGCACGAAGCTGAAGCCTGAAGATGACGAATGAGACTTCGTCGAAACGTTGCCAAGACACTTCCAATTTTACGTGGGAGAAAACCCGAATAACCAAAGACCTACATACAAACACCCGCGAAAACCTCAGAAAATATATATATATATATATATATATATATAAGCCTGAAGATGACTGAAGATGACGAATGAGACTTCGTCGAAACGTCGCCAAGACACATCCAATTTTACGCGGGAGAAAACCCGAATAACCAAAGACCTACATACAAACACCGAAAACCTCAGAAAATATATATATATATATATATATATATAAGCCTGAAGATGACTGAAGATGACGAATGAGACTTCGTCGAAACGTCGCCAAGACACATCCAATTTTACGCGGGAGAAAACCCGAATAACCAAAGATCTACATATATATATATATATATATATATATATATATATATATATATATATATATATATATATATATATATATATATATATATATATATATATATAATATATATAAAACCTCAGAAAATATATATATGCAGGTTTTGGTATGTTGTGGGGGTATTTCTCTATTTCAATGGCTTCCATAATTATTCTCGTTATAGTGTTCAGTTTTGGAGATTAATTTGGTTCCTTTAAAATCAATTTCATGTCCTGTGGTTTTAAGGAGCTGGAAAAGGGAGGAGGTTTTTTCTTCTTTTCTGACTGCGTTCTTGTGTTCTGCGATGCGTGCATTTATTCTCCTATTAGTTTGTCCAATGTATGTGGCTGGGCAGATTTTGCATGGTATTTCATAGACTCCTTGGTTTTCTAGATGGATCTTGTCTTTGGAGTTTTTGCAGGACATTTCCAGGAAGCCCATTACCACTACAGGAGGTCACATTCCCAGAACTCAGGATGTTTCCACACAGCCCATTAACCAGGTCATTACAACACAAAAGACTAGGACCACACCCATACAGGATGCTACGAAACAGCCGACCAATCTGCAAATACCCACTCCATCTACCAATCAAGATGCAACCACACAGCCAACCAACCCGCTCACAGCAACACTCCCCACCTCCCCACCAGTATTTATAGAGAGATGGCAGCTCCGACCACGCTTTGCTCGCACAAGCAAGAAGCCAAAAGCACCAGCCTGAAGATGATAAGTGAGACCTTGTCAAAATGTCGCCAAGATACTCTCAACCTTACACGTTTGGTACATACAATTGCTTGGATCAAAATTTGTATGAAAATGAATACATGTCAAATTAATTTACATCCACCTTATCATATCACAGCATTCAAACTAAGTGCTAGGCTGTACCACAATCTATATTCAAAGGAGAAAATTTGATTCAGACTGCACATGGATGCACACTTCACACCTACTTATGATACAGCTTCTTTAAGAAGTTGCTAAATTAGTATTCCTATTATGAATTTTCTGCACAGCACTTGTAGTTATTAATTACACAGAAGAGTAGTTAACGGCTATTAGTTTGGTTTTAAATTAATTCTGGACACAATCTGGTTATGAAGCTTTCATCACAATTTCAACAATCCTATAATCTGCTTAGAATAAGACATAGTCCATTGCATACTTACAAATAGAGACAATTGCACTGATTTTTCATGAAATCAGCTTTCAATATAGAAGACAAATGCATCTAACTGTTGCTACAGAATTCATTTCATCACTGCTAATTAAACAAGCTGATCTTTATTTTCTACTTTTTGTTGAAGGTTATATAGTAATGTATGCATTTTGAGACAAGCCTTTCTAGTTTTGAGACAGGCCTTTCTAGTTTATAAAATGGTAAATGTAAAGATTTCCCCTGTCCAGTTGAATCCAATTTTAGGGGACAGTGCCTCCCGTTTCTTAGCGGATTGACCCAGCATTGTCTGAAGACACTTCTATGGTTATGTGATCAGCATGACTATATGCCGAAGCACACCCAGAACACTGTTCCTTCCCACTGAAATGGTACCTGTTTATCTACTCACATTTACATTCTTTCCACATGTTAGGTTTGCAAGAGCTGGGGCAAGTAACAGGAGTTCACCCCATCACAAAGCACTCTAGTATTGAAACTAGGCTGTCAGTTTTCCAGCTGACAAGCTCAGCATCTTTAACCACTGAGCCATCATATCTGCAGTTTGTAAAGAACTATAATGGTGCTGTATAAATAACACAAAGAAGATTGATACTAGTAGACAGGGCCTAGACCCCTAGAGACTACATGATGATTAAGCATGTAGATTATAAATAAATGCTTAATGCCTCCCCTTTTCCTCCTTTTCTCCTCACCAAGTGTCTCGCTTTTCCTCAAATCAGAAGTGTTTAGTTCATTTTTTTCAAATACATATTTAACTACATGTACAGATAGGCTTTTGTAGGAAGTAAGAGAATTATAATTCCTCCCAAAAATTTAAATGGACATATTTTAAATGGGAATATGAAGAAATAATGCCATGAAAAAAAATCCATCCCTGTTTCACAAATTACCACTATTATTTCAAAACTGATTTAGGAGGGGTAGGTGTTTGATTCAGATGCAGGATCTCTATCTTGTAATTCCACTAAGTTTAAAATGGCAGTAAAACAATAGTAGTAAAAATCTTGATACTTCAAGGAGACATAAAACATTTGCATTTTAGACCTGAAAAATCCCAAGATGTCAAATTTCAAAACCTAAACATTACTGGAATGATAAAGCCATTCCGAGAAAAATGCTGGATATTCAGAAAATGTATTAGTCATAATTTCTCCCTGACGTGGCATTAACAGAGCTTAGCATTGTATGAGGAAGATAATGAAAATATTCTTTGCAGTTTAAAGAATTATCTAAAATATTTCTGAAATAGTTTTATTGCTTGCTGCAATTAGTATATCCATAATGTGAGATTGTTTATTTTCGATTGGTTATAAAATTGCTTGGAATTTTATTGTTGCATTTAGGTGAAGGCATCTTAGTGTCACAATATTATAGTTTTGATATATAAATATAGGCTTATGTATATATAAATATATGACAAATTCTCTCTTATCTCGTGTATCAAGAATGCATTTATTTATAGCTTAAATAAAAGCAAAAGGGCTATTCCTTCAAAACTGGTATAGGGATAATGAAACCTGGTTGCAACTGAGGATGATATCAAATGTAATATCATTCCAGAAGTAAATGTTAAAGATAAAAAAAATATAAATTGGTCGAGAAAAGACAGTTCTCATGCCATATTATTGAAACTTCTTTAGTCTGATGGGAATTTATGTTGGATCAGTGATTCAAAAACATGAAAAATTTGTAGTCTGAGAGACAAGAAAGATGTGGCATACAGATGTTCCATTTCATTTCTCAAGTGATATTGTCACATTACTGTCATGCACTGGGACCCCAATCACATTGCATTAGTGTTGTGAAAATTGAAAGTTTTGATTAGTTGATATGAAAAAATAGCAGCTATTAAATAATTATATATTTCCTTGCTTACTTTTTTATCATTTCATCTTTAAAACAGGGGTATCTCAAAACAAGGATATATAACTTCACAAAATCAATAAAACCATGTAAGATTTCAATACATTTTTTAAGAAAGCAGAAAAGGAAAAAAACCAACAATCAGTTTAAAAGGGTGAATGAATGTTTGGCAGATTCCAAAAGCTTACCAAAGTTGGCATCAGCCACTCTAAGCAGAAAGGGGTTTTTGTAAACAGGGCTTCATCAAATAGTCTTATCCTCAGTCACTGTATTACAGACCATACCCACAGGTGGAACCATAAGTAGCATCTTCCAGCTGATCTGAATGTCAGCTATTACTGGAAAAAGTATTATTACAGGATTATATTTTAAAAATGCAAACTTGAATTGGTCCCCAAGTCTCACAGGAAACCAGTGTAGCATATACAGTATAGGTATTATACATTCCCAACTTAACTGTTCCATTTAACAATTTGGCAGTTGCACTGTACAGCAGATGCATTAGGCATCATTTGCTATTCACATATTGCCTTTAACAGTAGCTCCATATCATTCTCAAGAATAAGTTACTGTAGTTATAAATTGTACTATAAAATTCAGCTATACCAGATCAAGAAAGGGCCGCAGAGCTGAAACCAGGTCTCTGCATTTTTTGATATTGTGATTTATCATTTTTCTACTGACAGGTTTGAATCCAACAGAATTCCCAAGACATAATTTTTTTTCATCTACAATGAACCATCTTCCTGATTTATCAGAATTATTTGAGAATAATTTAGCAATATCATTTTTATTTTATAATAATTTGATTGTCTGCAATGCCTCATTCTTCATCCTCACCAGCAATATAGTCACTCTTGATTTCAATGGAATAATACTTATTAGTATACTGATAATATCAGGAACCTAGAACTCTGGATATCAACTCCTAATAGTTTCATAACTGAGATACATAGTTGTCCTGTAGGTTAAACTGGGTCTAGATAACTAACCTTTTCCAAGTGCATCTTTAACTATAATTACCATCCTCTTTATCGCTTTACTCAAAAAGGAATATTTACAACTCAGTGTAATGTGTTTCATAATGCAACATTAACTACTTCCAAGAATGTATAACAATGATTTCTAAAGAAAAGAAAATAAGAGCTAGAATAACTATGAAAGGGATAGGGCAAGGGGAGAAAATGTTGAACACATGGTTAAATATTGTAACACTTGTTTAGTGTTCGAGTTATCACAATGTAAGATGGAATGACAAGAATACCTGATTCACATTTCATTTTTTTCATTTAAAGGCCAATGTACCCAAACATTCACAGATTAAAAAACTTCTCGTACAAACAAAAATAGTAAAAAAAAAATTTAAAGCATTAAATTTTTATTTGGACAGTTCAGAAGCAAAACAAATATGAAATTAACAATGTAAAAGGAAAGTGTATTTTTATGAGTTAGGTATATATGTGCCCATAAAATGATGGAAGCAGCAGTGAAGCATCATGCTGCAAGTTCTGGCCTTTGGGACATGTGTACATTATTGTAACACACTGAAGACAAAGGACGGGCTTGTATTGGAACACTACAAGGAATCAGTCCGATTCTTCCTTGTCCCTATTTCTTCACACGTCTGGGTCAGTTTAACACCATACATAAATGACAGATCTGGGTAATTTAAATTACAAGGTGGAACAATTTTTTAAAGAATAAAAAATATTGCCCATCTAAACTGCTGCTGGTTAGGAAAGCTTTATAATATGAAATTCTTATTGAAGAACATATGCTTTACATCTAAAAATATTTTTTTCATTAAAGGGTTTAAATAAAAAAAGAAACATACCTAAATTATAACTTTCCTATGGACATTTGCACACCCTTTTTTAGAAGTGGTGCCTTTAATGTTGAGATCCACAAATGTGTCCCTTGGCATGTAGTAGAGAACAGCGGGGAAACTTAAAAATAGATCAAAAGCATAACTCAGAAATTATAATTTTAATTCCATAACTTTATGCAATTAACAGGAGATACTGAATGCAATGTTTTATAACAGTATCAAAATACAATAGTTAGGCCACAAAAATTCCATAGACTTGTGGTATACAATACTAACATTCAAGAATATCCTTGACCAGATTACTGAGATACAATAACTACCACAAAACCAGAAGTGAATTTCTTTTATTTTATGATGAAGAACCAAAGGAAAACTACACTTAAGTTATTATTCTGTGTCTTGTCAATATACTAAAATAAAATTGAAATTATTCTAAATTGATTCAATATTCTCTTTCCGCAGACATACTTTATAGATTAGGATTATAAATTATAACAAAAAAGTGAAATAATGAACAAAGTCTTTTTACAGGATATAAGAATTGTCAGTATAAACCAAACAGCTCAAATGCATGAGTTTTATTTCACGCTAAATAAATCTTTGTTAAGATTATAAATCAAAGTGATTTGTGTAACTCAGAAGATAATGGATTATTAGACTTTCCTGTAGAACCAGATGTTCAAAAGGACTGATTTTTTTTTAGTCTTGATACATTTCTTCTTAACATCCCCCTAAAAGAAATTTATATAGGCTTCCAGAATTCTGTATCTTAATATCTTGCATTAATACTGTAGTAGACTACAATAATTTTTAGTCACTATTTACACCAGCTATCAAACTGAAAGGAAAAAAAAAGAAATTAAGGTTTAGTGAACATGTGCAGATTTTTCTGACCATCTTCAAAATATGAATATACATAATGTTATTTTTAATCTGTGGTGTTTTAGGTGAATATTGAATTATATAATATAATTTTATAATCACCTTAAAGCAGCAAAGTAATTAAACTGAGAATTTAGAAAAAATGCTTCTTTCTTTTTTTTACTAATTTGATAATGCTGTTCCAAAAAGGCTGTTAAGAAATTGTGAATTTATAGGATGAAAACTAAACTACTGCCATGAAATAGAAGAGTTACAAAACAAATTAGGAATTAATGGTCCATATACAACATGGAAAAAATTCAGAGGGGGTTGCCCAAATGTTCCATAGTAAGACAAGTCTTGCTTAATGTAATTATTAATGATCTGAAAAAGGTATGGCCAATGAGGTGGCAAAGATAGCAGATGACATGAAAACATTTGGATCTACAAAAGGTGCTTTACAGAAGCATAAGGAATGCACAGAAGCAGAGTGGCAGACAGAAATGTAAAATCGAGGCTGTTCTTCATCAATTCATTTCCTGTGAATATTTTATGTGGCAAAAAATTTTCCACTATATGTTATATGTAGAAGTCAAGGAAATTAAATTTATTGCCTTTGTTTTTCCACAAGACTCCCAGCACTAAAACAAAGGATGCAAAGTCTAAACTGACTAATACAGTTTTAGTCTTGGATAGAAAAATGTCAGCGAATATAACAGGAACAAAATTCTAGAGTTAAATCATCATATTATTTCAGTGTTTCCTCCAAAAAAAGTGTTTTAGTAGGAAGAAATCATAATGTTCTTTTCTTTTAAAGCATAAGAGCACAAGCGTGCCTACCGTTCCTGTCCTATTGTTTCCTTTCATTATATCCAATTAATATAGTTATTACATACTCATACTTACGTATATGCTTATATATTGTATAGTTATTTCATGCTTATGTTTATATATATTGTGTGACAAAATAAATAAAATAAAAAATAAATAAAATCAAACCAAAATGAGGACGAGACTGTGTAGCATATTGCTTCCTTTCATACAATTCTAATAAAGAAAATAAAAAAGAAATTTTAACAAAAATATACATACAATTATCCTTTAAATTTTTAATCTCGAAATAAAATTCATCCATCCACAAAACAACATTTCTTTCATTCATGATACTTTTAATTTATAGAACAACCTATTAGAAATTAGGAAATTATATGAAACTATTTCTCTACACAAATCTTAAACAAAACATCATTTCTTGCCTTGATGTTGACTGACAATTTTTGTCACTTTAATTTCTGAATTATAACACGAACTAAAAGAATATATTATACTGTATATATTATAAAGCAAACATACTGAAGAAATTTCTTTTAAAAAAAACTACAGCTGAATCATTCAGATTCAGTTGATCTATTTGGCTTTTGTTTAACATCCTTAGTAAAGAATCAATTAATAATGTATTATTAATGTAAGCAAGGCACTGAATTTGAACATTTTAGCCCACAGGATCAGCTTTTATTAATGTCATAAAATCAATTTGGAAAAAATGTATTTTTGAATCATAATCCAAATTCCTTCCCATAAATATGAAAAATACTGTCGGCCTATATATAGTAATCTATTTTACTGAAGCCTATTTATGCTTTTTCCCATGTATGTACTGTAGTCCTTTTTTCTAAAACAAGCTTGTTTATTTTCTTAAGCCTTTCTTAATTGAACTTATATGGCAAATATTTTGCCTTTGCTGCTCTCCTCTCAGACTGCTGCATTTTGTCATTAAAGTATGGGATTGCACATAAAACTTAATCTGTCAAATAAGTTTTTATGAGAGCTAAGGATTAGGGTTGTGTAACTCCTTTAATACCATTTTTTTAGTACATACAGAGTACAAATGTAGCACCTGCTTGTCGCTCCTTAAAGTTTCTCCCCAGGATTGTTCAAATGTTATCCATAGACTTAGTGCAATTTCACCAAAAGATACAGCTACTTTAAGGTGTTGCAGATGCTGTAGGTGGCACATTTATTGTCTCACATGCACTGAAAAGGTTTTGGGGACCGAAAAGGTTTAGGATTGCCCTTTCCTAAGAAATATCACAGTGCACCTATTTTTGTTTATAACACAGTGATATGACAGTAATTATCTCTTACCTGAGACAATTACTTTTATTTGTTTATAAACAAAATTGATTTAATTTGTTTTTCTTTCTTCTCTTTATTATTATACCATTACATAATTAGAGAGTCATTGAAGACTGTACAGTAAAGATTGATAAGACTTAACAACAAAATATTTAAATGTATTCAAAACAGGAAACCATCAGAGAAACTGCTGAATAGCAGGAATATATATATGAAGTCTGTTAAACAAATGAAGTCTGCTTCCATCTTTACTGCTAAGGATATGGCACAGATGAGTTCCATTCAAAAGACTCATAATGAACTAAATGTAAACTATTAATAAAAAAATATAAGTTCATTTAAGGCTGGCTATAGTAAAAGTTCTTCATAACGAATTGCTAATGTGAGTCTAATTATTAGTATGGTATCCAGATCAATAAATATGAAATATTAAGCTAGTAGGCTTAATATCTGTTCTTAGAAAATGGTAAAAAAATATTAAAGAAAATAATAAATATGTAGAACAATAAGTCTTTCTGTAAAGAAACCAGCATGGCTTCTGAAAGATATCTCCTCTTGTGTCATTCAACCTTTAGATTTGTGCTGAGTATCAATATGTGGCCAAATAGCTTTTGATAAAACACCTCACCAAATGTTTCTGAGCAGTCACAACAGCTGTGGAATAAGAAAATAAGATCAGTGGTAGTCAACCTGGTCCCTACCGCCCACTAGTGGGTGTTCCAGCTTTCATGGTGGGCGGTAGGAGTTTTGTCCGATACTGAAGCACTTTCCTTTTTTTTAATTTAATTGACTTTTTTAAAAAAAAATTCATAGCATTATTTAAAAACATTTTCATTAGGTTTTCATAAAATTCCCCGTCACAATTTAAATTTCTGAAAATATACTATTTGTATCGCTCGCACATAAGTTTAGTTCACGTTATATAAATGAAACTAAATGGCGCTATAGTGCGACCACAAAGAAAAGAGCCTCATCTCACAATAGCTCGCGCATCTCCCCCACACCACCCAGCTGTAACAGGCAAGCAGAGCTGGTAGCCAGTGCCCCCCCCAATCCCAATCAACGATGCGCAAGAGGCATGCGCATACGACGATACACGGCGCATTACTGTGGAACCGGTGGGCGGTTAGAAAATTTTACTACTAACAGAGATACAAAAGTGGGTGGTAGGTATAAAAAGGTTGACTACCCCTGGAATAGATGCTTTCATCTATTGATAACTAGTTAAGAAATTGAAAAAAGAGAAGATATAGATCGACTGTTAACCCCTTGGAGAGATGATGTTGGAGTTTCCTTATAGATGATCTAAAATTATGGGGCAGACAGGAAAACAATCAAATTTTGTGATAATATCTAATTGTTTAGGACAATAGAATCAAAAATATCTTCCTAAATTGTTTCAGTTCCGTTTAAGAAAAATACTGAGATATGCTCACAGCTTCTCATCTACACTTGAAGTAGTCAAGGATTAATTAGTGGATAGCAAATTGAAAATGTCAAGCAGGAAAGAAGAGGAGGAGGAGGAGGAGGAGGAGGAGGAGGAGGAGGAGGAGGAGGAGGAGGAGGAGGAAGAAGAAGAAGAAGAAGAAGAAGAAGAAGAAGAAGAAGAAGAAGAAGAAGAAGAAGAAGAAGAAGAAGAAGAAGAAGAAGAAGAATATGATTGCGTGCTTAAGAAAGGAATTGAAAATAAAACATCAAAACAATAATGCCTTTATTTAAATGTACAATGGTTTTTGCATATGAGTTACTCCGTACAGTTCTGGTCATCTCAAAATGAACATTGTAGAGTTGATAAAAGTACAAAACAAAGCAAGCAAATTTTTTGGGCAAATGAACTGCAGAAACCAGAGCAAAGGTGGCTAAGGGAGAGATGAAAGAAGTATATCCATGTTATGGAAAATTAGACCAGAAACAAACGTCTCTTAAATGGAATATCTATTGAAACAAAATATAAGAGAAATTGTGGAATTCACAGAAAGTGATCAGGGATAGTTACTAGCATAAGTTGTTTTAAAAGGAACTGAACACATTTGATGATTGATGAATTCCACTCTTGGCATCTGTTCACCACTTCCAGAAACACTGCAGCATTTTTTAACTTTTTCAATTCTTCAAAATTTCTAGGCATATTATTATTCATCATGCCTTTGTCAGAGTTGGAAATAGACTTTAAGATCACACCTCAATATTTATTGTTCTCTTAACTATACTAATACACTAAATACATCACTGTTTGGACAAGATAAAAAAAGAAACTTAAACAATTAGTCTATGTAATATAATCTATGTTTAATGTATAAGTAACCAATTAGATATATAAAATATGTATTGAGCATTAAGATTTTTGTTTCATTATTTTTTGTATGTTCGTGTAATTGGGTTTAAAATATTGAATTTTGAAAATATGGAACTCATCGTTTAAAGAATGAAATTGTTTGATTATGGATAAATCTGGAGAAATTTTTAGTACTGGGTCAAAGAACAGAAATTATAGAGTAGTACTCTTATATAAGATTACAGAGTTTGATTAGAGGGAAATAAAAACATAATTTTAGATACTTTTCAATATATTGTTATTTTTTCATATACAGCTATGGACATTTGTACGTATACATCAGTGAAGTTTCTTTCATTTTATCTCAAGAAACTGGAGACTATTGTAATACTTTTGCTTCATAAAGAGGAAAGGACTTTTCACTTTGGATTATGTTAGATGTTGCTTCATATCTTGAAACTATAATACAACAGAGTTAACTCAATTACTGTGGATACCAATAGGGTCATTTTTGTGACATGCTTGTTCTTGGTACTCCACTAAGAACTTTACCTTTCATGTAAATGTGACCCTTCTCAGTAAAAGAAGGTCAAACAAACACTATTTCACTGATATATATGGTCCAAGACACAAGTTTTTAAAAAAACAACAACAGCTGAGATATATTAAGAAAAAAAGTTGGGTTGCTTATATTAAGCTAGAAATGCATCAGTAACTACAAATACAAAAATAGATACCTAGAAGCAGTGGTGAAATCTAAAATTTTCACCACTGGTTCTGTGGGCGTGGCTTAGTGGGCATGGCCTGGCAGTCATGTGACCAGGTGGGCGTGGCTAATATGACATCATTCACATCACTCTTTCTTTCCTTTCTCTCTCTCCCCCTTCCTCTTTCTTTCTTTCTTTCTTTCTCTTTCTTTCTTCACTCTCTCTCTCTTACACACGCACACACCTGGTCTGAGCAGCAGCTGCTGTGGGAGAAAGAACAAAGTGCTCCAGGAAGGCGGGCGGCCTGGCCCAGAAGCAGCACATTCCCTATCATGGGCTGGATGCAGGCAGTGGGACACAAGATGGAGGGGAAGGCAAGCGGGCGACAGTTGCCCAAAGGCCATGAGGGATGCTGAGAAGGCAGGGAAGCATGGCAGGACTGCGGACCGCAAACCGGTTTGGGGCATGACCAGCCAGTGGTTGCTACCGGTTCGGTGAACCAGCCCCAATCTCCGCTATCGGTTCACCTGAACCGGTCCAAACCGGTAGCATTTCATCCCTCCCTAGAAGTCACTTTAATAATGACTTTTTCATTACTCAATAAAGAACTAGCTGCCCGTTATATAAAATCAAGCTATACACACACACACATTTTTTATGCACCAATGCAGTTTTATCTTGTTTTCTACATATTTGGTCATTTAGTCTGGCTTGGATAGAGTTGTTAATATGCAGTGTTAGGGATTCCCACAGAAATAACATATCTATACATATGTTAGGCCAACAGTTTAATTATGAATGTAGTAGTGAATGTACACCTTGTTCTCTACAGTCAACTAATCAGAATAGCACTCTTGCATATTTTATCACTCATTACTCACTTTCCAGTCTGATAATTTGATATACAAACTGTGGCATTTCCTCAGTAGCTACCCATACATTATAAAAGATTTCCAACTTATTAACATAGACTATAAAGTTTCTCAGATAAAACATGTTCTGTAAAAATGAAAAACCTTGTAGAAGTGAAATTACAACTCACTGGGGAACTATGGACCAGTTATTCTTTCACAGCCCTATTTGCATCACACCATTATTGGATGAAAATGCCACTATGTATAATGCCTCAATTTCATAGTGGAAATGGGATATATATTATAATGAACAAATAATAAATGAACAGATTGTACAACATATGGCATAGTTCTGAGTATAAAGACACTTCTTAATGTAATATTCCAATATTTGTTTGTAATTAAGAGAAGCACTGTATATATAAAAACTTCTACATAATATTTCAAAATATATTTCTACAAAGACTGGTTACAATTTTACTTAAATAACCTTCCTTCCTTCCTTCTAAAATTTTTTAATTGTTATTTTTAGTCTTTTAAGACTATTGCTGGAGCATTATATTTCCTCACAATACTAAAAAAATGACGCTTAAAAAATGCTGATATTGCATGGTATTAAAAAAAATGCTTAGCTTGTTTACGTATTACTTTTTCTATATTTTATAATTTAAAAGAAAAAATAACACTTTGAAATAATTACTTTCTCACAACTTCATTTATAGCATTTACAATTGTGGGGAAAATAAGAAGCAGGAGCAATAAGTAGGTTTGCTGCCTTGAGTTACATATAAAAAGGCAGGATAAAAATCTAATAATAATAATTGCCTGCAAGCAAGAACTGGTGGGACCACAAAATAGAGAAAGTAATAGAAAATGAAGAAACTAAACTGCTCTGGGACTTTAAAATTCAAACAGACAAGAACCTGACACATAATACTTCAGACTTAAGAACTGTCAATAAGAAAGACAAAAAAGTCTTGATGTTGCGGTACCTGGAGACAGCAAAATAGAACAGAAAGAAATATAGAAAATCACAAAATATTATAGAGAAGAATGACTATGGCAAAACAAAGATCGCACCAACACTAATAGGCACCTTGGGTATAATTCTAAAACTTCTGGAGAACCATTTGAACACCACTGGCATTCATAAAGTTACCACCAGTCAATTGCTAAAGGCAGCTTTACTATGAACAGATTACATCCTGCAACAATACCTTTAATACCATGAAACACCATCTGCCTACCCCAGGTTCTTGGGAAGGACTTGATAAGTGAATTAAAATGCCAAATCCAGTCTAAACATCTGGCTGACTGAGCAACAAATCATAATAATGCAATCAAGGCCAGAACTGAAAAATTATCAAAATGCACATTTTGCGAAGAAGCAGAAGAAACAATAGATCATAAACTGAATTCATGCAAGAAGATCACGCAAACTGATTGTAAACAATGACATAACAATGCTGCCAAAATGATTCATTGAAATATTTATAAAAATGGCCACGTGCCAGTAATGAAAACTTGGTGGAAACATATAAATGAAAAATAGAAAATAAACATGTTAAAGTATTGTGGGATTTCTGAATATAAATAACACACCAGATATAATTGTGGTTAAAAAGAAGAAAGTTTGGATTATTGATATGGCAATACCAGAATAGAAGGCAAAGAATTGGAGATGATCACAAAGTGTCAAGATCTGAAAATCAAAATTGAAAGTTTATGACATAAACCAGTGATGGTCCCAGTTAATATCAGCACACTGGATGCCATACTTCCCAAAATTTGATGGCACTTAGAAAATATGTGCATTGCCAAAATTTTCATTTGCCAATTGCAGAAGGTACACTGCACACATAATACAACAATATATTACAACATCCTAGCATATGAAGAGCTTGATGCAAGGGAAGGCCAACACCAGCTAAAGAACTGGCAGCTATGGCTTGTGAACAGATACAATCAAAGGCGATTCATTACCAGAAATAAAATATTCAAGGATGCAGAACTGAAAAATATTCAGAAAAATAAGGAAAATAGAAGACCTCAAAACAATAGTAGAATAGTAGAGGAAATTCTGATAACCACAATTGCAATTATAAAGAAAACAGCTGATATGAAGAAGTGATAGTAACAGAACCAGTGCAGCCGGCACTGAAACAATTGTTGACTGATCCCTGCCCCACAAGAAAAATTAAAAGAAAAAATGTGCATATGCATAATTACCAATAAAAAGACCATGATTGCTAGCATTGAAAGCAGTGCCCAAGAAACATGTCTGGCACTTATAATAATATGCAATTTTGCTTGCAAGGATTAAAAAAAATCTATTGATCAGACATCAGGTTGCCTATAGTATAGCAGTGGTGGATATAGAAGAACTGGATATTGAAATTAGAAAATAAAAGGTAAAATCATATTCAATTCCAAAGTAGAAGATCCGACTGCAGTATGAACTTTATTTTGCAATAAAGAACTTAAGATCAGATACAAGAAATTAAAATAAATTGAAAGAACAAAAATTGATAAACGTAAGAATCAAGATAAACCCAATTTTTTAAAAATTGCCAGAAAAATTGAAGAAGCTTTTGGAAAAAAAAACAACCTGCAAATAAATGTGAAACTGAACTGAACACAATGAGGCATGAATCATCAAATTTAAGCAAAATCAGTTATTTAAATAAGACCAAAGGCAATTCTACCAAAGTATGAAGTTATAGAAATTCTGAAAATAGAAAACCAAACCATAAGGAAATAATCTAGATTATAAAAAATATTTGATTTATTATTATATAGTTGGATCATCAACTGTTATCAGTAAAAACATTAAATGCTATTTAGAAAAAAATAACTGATATACAAAATAGATGGTTAGGAAAGAAAAATATTGGTTTATCAACATTAGAGAGTAATTTTATCACCCGTATTATTTGTACTATTTGAAAGTAATAAACTTTAATCTCACTTTAATGTGAGATTTTTAAGACAAGAAATCTTGGCTATCAAATGGCAAAAATGATACTAAAATCTCACATTGTTTCCTGTGTGTTATCCAAAGTTTTATGGAAAAGAAGAAACTGAAATCCAGTTGACTCCTTCCCAAGATGGTTGCTGAATGGTAATAGGCTCTTGTCATGATTTGCTGATTTTGCTGCCAAAGCTGGTTGTCGGGCAGTGCTACTCCCTAGATTTCAATGGGACAACTTACGAATGACCCAAAATGGCTTTTCTACAGCCATGGACCCTGGGAAGGGGAGTCTTTTAAGATTCCAGTTCCCTTTGGGAGTGGTCAGAAAGTCATGCGTATCCATCTTCCTTTCAGCTGTTCATTTTCTTAAGCATGCCTGGGTTTTAACTTCATGTTTTGAATTTTCTGCCTTTACTATGCTTTTTATTTTTAAAAGTTGACCAGCTGGTTGGATGGCTTTATTTTAAACTCCTGCTAGACTCTAGCTATTTTTTTTCTTTTTCCCTTTGATTTATGCTGTTCTTTTGAATAATTTCATTTTCTCCCTTAAGGAAACACGGCATGTCCTTGACAGTAAAAGTACTTTCATTTGATTTTCATTAAAACTGGACTCTCACCACAGGTTTTTGAAATTTTAATTTGCAAAATACTTGGAGTTTACTATTTTAAAATTTTTCTTTTAAACTTGAATCAAAATATCCAGAAAATATATTTTCTTTTTTTTTTTCTGCTTCAATGTTCTTTGCTTCTTGGATAAATTTTATAGAGCAACATTGCATCAGACTACAGGCAAGCAAGAGTGACTGATATCCAGAAAAGGTAACATGCTTTTTTAAAATGTTTTGTTTGTTTTGTCTTTAATTAAATTGTTGGAGGTTGTATTTATTTTTTTGAATAAAATAGGGTTTTTTTAAAAAAAGTTGAAATCCAGTTATTGACAAACATGGTAAGAACTTTACCTCATATACAACAATGTATTTTGGCCTAGAAAAATGTGCTACAGTAGCAATAAAGTGGTAAAATCATGAACACTAATGGAATTTTCTGTCTAACAGACAACAAGTGGTCAAAATTGGCAATGTTTTATCAAATCCTGTTCCTGTCAAGAGTGGAGTTCCTCAAGGCAGCGTCCTTGGACCAACACTCTTTATTCTATACATTAATGATCTTTGTGACCATATCTCAAGTAATTGTGTTCTCTTTGCTGACGATGTCAAACTATTTAACACCACAGACAACACTTCTATCATTCAAAACGACCTTGACCATCTAACCGCTTGGT
Organism: Ahaetulla prasina; assembly: GCF_028640845.1. Taxonomy (NCBI): domain Eukaryota; kingdom Metazoa; phylum Chordata; class Lepidosauria; order Squamata; family Colubridae; genus Ahaetulla; species Ahaetulla prasina. The sequence goes on from NC_080541.1 coordinate 40,609,856, forward strand.
CTAAAAATTGGCAGCTCCAAATTTCAACCAGCAAATGCTCAGTCTTACATATAGGAAAAAAGAACTCTAAAACTAAGTACATACTAGATGGACATTACCTTACAGACGACTCCCATCCCGTTAAAGACCTTGGAGTTTTCATGTCAAATGATCTAAGTGCCAAAGCCCACTGCAACTACATAGCAAAAAAAGCTCTAAGAGTTGTAAACCTAATTTTATGTAGCTTCTTTTCCAAAACACCACACTACTAACCAGAGCATATAAAACATTTGCTAGACCAATTCTAGAATACAGCTCACCTGTTTGGAACCCTCACCACATCTCTGACATCAATACAATTGAACGTGTCCAGAAATATTTTACAAGAAGAGTTCTCCATTCCTCTGAAAACAACAAAATACCTTATCCCACCAGACTTGAAATCCTAGGCTTAGAAAACTTGGAACTCCGTCGCCTTCGACAAGACCTAAGTTTAACTCACAGAATCATCTATTGTAATGTCCTTCCTGTCAAAGACTACTTCAGCTTTAATTGCAATAATACAAGGGCAACCAATAGATTTAAACTTAATGTAAACCGCTTTAATCTAGATTGCAGAAAATATGACTTCTGCAACAGAATCATCAGTGCTTGGAATACTTTACCTGACTCTGTGGTCTCTTCCCATAATCCTAATAGCTTTAACCAAAAACTTTCTACTATTGACCTCACTCCATTCCTAAGAGGACCATAAGGGGTGTGCATAAGCGCACAAACGTGCCTACCGTTCCTGTCCTATTGTTTTTCTTTTCTTCTTCCTATATATGTTTATATGTGTATATACTATATAATCTTTTTGTATGATGTTGTGACAAAATAAATAAATAAATAAATAAATAAATTGAAATGCCAAATGGTCAAGCCATCAGGAACCCTAGGATGACAAATACCTGGACATTTTACAGTTAGATAACCTCAAGCATGAATAAATTAAAAATGTGATTAGCAATTTCCTTACTCTTTGGATACATTCTTTACTAAAGACAAAACTGAACAGTAGAAATTCCTTTCCATGCCATTGTTACCTGGGCCCTATTTGTAATACTATATATACTGTTGTATTTATTAAGTGGTCACAAGCTGAATTGGTTTAGTCACAAGGCTATTCACTATGCATAACATCCTGTAGTGATACTAATAAATTATAACTGTGTATATAGATTGTTTTCTACACAATCAACCAATGCATGTTTTTATTCTTCAACAATTTATTTGATCTGAAGTAAAACTCCACCTCCATTTCTGCAGAAATATCAAGAACAAGCATTGATGCATGTTAAAAAAGTGGAATTTACTGAATGTGCAGGAAAGATGTGAATATTGAAATAATGTGATAAAATCACAAAGAGAATGCTGGCAAAGAAAAGTATTACATGATTAACTTCCAAAAAAGATCGAGGGGAAAGTGGCTAAAGATAAAACCTGGAAATAACTTATAACTGGAATATTAGAAAAAGAAACTGAAGGCTTGATTTTGGCTGTGCAAGAGGAAGCTATTTGAATCAACCCAATAAGGACCAAAATTGAATGATCATCGAATCATGCAAAGTGCAAATTGTGCAAAAAAAGCAGAAGAAACAAGAGATCATATACTGCATTAGGCTTGGGAAATGGTTGTACAAACTAACTATAAATAACACAGTTGCAAAAATGATTCACTGAAACATCTGTAAAAATTATCATGTACTAATAATGAAAAAAATGTTGAGACCATACAGTTGAAAAAGTAGTTAAAAATGAGCAAAATTGTGGTATTTCTCAATACAAATGGATAAATTGATTCAGGTCAGAACAGTAATACAGTAGACAACTGTGATTGAAAAGAAATCAGTGTGGATAATTGATGTGGCAATACCAGAAAATAATGGAAGATAAAGAAGTGGAGAAGACAGCCAAGTATCAAGATCTGAAAACTGAAATGGAAAGATTATGGCATGAACCGGCCTTGGTGGTTCTTGGACCTCAATGTGTATGAAGAGCAATACCAGCTAAAGAACTTGAAGCTGTGACTTCATATTGTTGTGAATAGGTAATAATAAACCTATGTACTTCAATATAATAGCAGACCATTAAAATATTTCTTAGCCCTATTCATATAAAAATAGAATAATTGAAAATAGTACATAGAATTAAATTCAGACTAAAATTACCATGTCTTAAACCTCTTTTATGTGTGAAATAATATATTTCAGTAACTGCAAATATATAATAAGCAAAGAATAAATTTAATCTAAACAAGTAACTACAAAAATGTTTAAAACATGTTTTGATGCTTAAATGTACTCAAACTTTCCAATTTCCTTTTGCACGATCATTTGTACGCTAATAAGAACAACAGTTCAATAACTGGAATTGCACATATCTATGATATTTGATTTTAAATTTTAAATGTAATATAACTCTATTGAAATGGAAACAATAAGGCTCTGTTAAATCTATATTGATCAGATTTTATTATTAAATGCTAAATTTTTAATTGCTTGCATAATTAAATTTAAATGAATTATCTGGATTCCCTCAAATAAAATTAATTTTGGCTCTGATTTTCAGCTAATGTTTGAACCAACGTTTTGCTTTTTACATCAAAATTCATTGAGATGAATGAATGAATGAAAAAAAGCAAACAAATATTGGGTGTATTTTGAATGGGTTTTCCTTGTTATTTCTTACATGCTTTTCCAAATCCATTTTTTTAATTCTGGGGCTTTCATACATAATATGAATGATGAGAAAAAAGCAAGCTTTTACTGAAGGAATTAGTAATCTTCAAATCATCTAAATCCAGGTTATATCACTCATAAGCAAAGTGGCACAATAAATTAATGCAATATCTTTGCTAATTCAAAATACAAATATGCAAACATTAGTAGGGAAGCCAGATAGACTATTCTGCTTCACTAAAGGCAGAATGCAAAGTTTGTGAAATTAAGCTTTCTGCTTCGAATCAGACCTGAAGAGCTAGAATTCTTCCTTCTAAAGGCAAAGGAATATTAGTTGTTCAGTTGAATGGCAGGTGCCAAATGGTATTTACATTTCCTGCTGAAGATGCTAGCTCACAGGCCAACCAGTTGACCATGAAAATTCTTAGCCCTAAGTGACCCAAAGACTGACTATAAATCTATCCCCTAAAATGCAGTCAATGCTCCATTTGTTCTTCCAGCCTTTCCGTATGTAATGTTAAACATTTTATTATAATCTAGTTACATTGGAAACTTTTAAGGCTGGTAGCAATAATCTGTTGTCAAAACGAAGGATTACGGTAAACTTTTGTTTAAAATAAACACATTATAGGGTCAGCATCACTCAAGGGAATGTCACTTAAGAAGAGGATTATGCAATTATATTGCATTTAACAAGAGGAATGAGTTAAAGACATAAAAACAGATGGGAAAAAAGGTACTAAATTAATGCTTATTTTTTAAAAAAGGTTGCAAAACAGCGCAGCTTGCACTGCATGTGGTTAGATCCATTTTAATAACTATATTTGCCCTAAACTGGAAATTATTCAGACTACTACAACTGCAAAACTTGTAGCTAGAGTAATGTCTGGCAATTGTCTTTATATAATTGTATATGGCATCCAGTCTATTTTTCAGCCCAATTCAAGGTCCAGGTTTTGACTAATAAAGCCCTGAAGATCTTAATGCTAATCTTTTTTTTTCTTTTTTTTTGTTTATTTTTTATTGCACTTGTTCTCTTTAGATACCTTTGTTAAATATTTAACAGATCTGTGATATTATTCATACTAGAATCAATATTCAATACATTGTATACATTATATTTCTAAATGTTCTATTCCTTTATGTACATTTCCTTTCCTTATTTCTATTATCTATCCATTCATACCATTTCTTCCATACCGCATAATATTCTGAGTCATCCTTTCCCTTTAACTCTAATGTGAGTTTATCCATTTCCGCGCACTTAAATATTTTTTGAATTACTAATCCCTCCGGCAGTATACAATCTTTCTTCCAATACTGAGCAAAAGCAATCCTTGCTGCCATTAATATATGTAACATCAAATATTTCATATTTCTAGTATATTGCTAATCTTTTTTTTTCTATATGGCTCTCTATGATCATCTTCAGAAATGCTTTTACAATGTCACCTGTAAGGGATTCAGGGGGTATCAATATAATCCATATGCTGTTTGTATTACTTTACAACATGTCATTGAATGCCTAATTATTATCTGATTTATCTCATTTGTGTCCATGTATAACATTAGCATACTACGCAATTCTAATTGCTTGCATAATTAAATTTAAATGAATCATCTGGATTCCCTCAGATAAAATGAACTTATGGCATTGTTTCCAGCTGATGTCTGAACCAATATTTTGCCTCTTATATCCAAAGTCCACTCAAGCAGTTCAAAGTTTGACAATTCATGTGTCACCAAGGCCAGAGGATGGACAATATAGCATACATTCTTCAGAATTACATATATTGAATTGGAAGCATGACAGATTTCAATACCATTTAGAGATATTTTAAGTCTATGTTTTTTATTTCTTTTTTATAATTTTGTTTTCATCCCTCCAATTTTTATTTTCATTCTGAAAATACCAATAAGCAAATGTTTAGAGAAGTTGTCAGTAAATGAAAGCTTGGTTATCAATAAGGCCCTTTGTGATGATAATTACAAATTATTTGGAAGAGAAACATATTTCAGGGATTTCTAAAGCTGCAGAGGACAAAGCATAACTGGTGGGAAAGAGACAACCTAGTAAAAGCTAGTGAAGACTGAGTTGAATATTCTGGATACCATGGCCAGAAAGGTTGAAGGCAAATGTTGCCTCCCTCTGGACTTGGGGGAATTAAAAGGCGGAGAAAGATTTAATAGTTTTGGAAGTATGTATAGCAAAAACTGACTTCTGTGATGAATAAGTTCTCCCTAGGCTAAGATTGATACTGTGATATATTTGACTCTCTATTACTATGGTGATGCTAAATTAACTCAGAGAAATCTTACCAACTGGGGAGCTTATGCTAGTGATTTATACATACTTTTAACAAATAATAAATAAATGATATGTTATATTTTTTTACAAGACCAAGCATTCCCGATATGGTCAAAGAGCCATTTCATATATCTCAAAATATGCATTTCTATATGCATAAGTTATCATTAAATTCTATGCTGCAACAATGGTGTTATTCTTTAAATTTGCCACCATTAAAAATTAGAACTCTTAATTCATAGCTCCACATTAAATTCACAAAATTTACATTTAATTTATTCCCCAAGTAATCAAAATATGCAAGTTAAGAATAATGCTGGTCATAATTGATCAGCATTTGTTAACCAATTAAAAATGATATGATCGAGAGATTATATCAAGGGTGGAATTCAATTTTTTTTTACTACCGGTTCTGTGGGCGTGGCTTGGTGGGCATGGCAGAGCAGGGCAGGGCAAAATCTCCATTCCCACCCCACTCCAGGGGAAGGATATTGCAAAATCTCCATTCCCACCCTACTCTGGGGCCAACCAGAAGTGGTATTTGCCGGTTCTCTGAACTACTCAAATTTTCTGCTACCGGTTTTCCAGAACCTGTCAGAATTTCACCCCTGGATTATGTATGCCTGTTGTAAGTTTTCTTACTGCTTCTGTGCAGGTGGATGATACCATATGCCACGTAGAAGTTCAGCAGTCTACATTACAGAAAAGGCCTTTAATAAATTCCATTCACTTTCTTGGCAAGCAAGTAGTTGCTTGTATTAGAGCTGCTGGGAAGGCATATGGCTTACAAACCACAGCTTTGCTATACATATACAAGTGCACACTTTCTCATAAATAACCAATACTTATTTAGCTTGATCTTGATTATCGTTTTGGAAAGCTATTACTTCTGCCTTAGGCAAACGAGAAGCAAGTATTTTTCAAGGACAATTCTAGCTGAAATTCTCTCTAAAGGATCAAAGCAAAACATGCTTAGTAGCAATGAATACAGCTTTGTTCCCTCAGCTACCAGTAGCTATAGACATAAAAATAGTGTGTTTCTAAATACTTATGGAAAGATCATGAACACTTTTTGCCTTGAGTTTTCTTCCAGAATACCATGGCCCACATGTTTTTTACTATAAAACATGAAAGAAAAGGTGTTGCTCTGGTCAAATAAAAATAAAGTTTACTAGTTTGTGTCTCAGATTTAAGCAAGCCAAATCCTGCCAAAGACATTAAAACAACATCTGCAAAACAAATTTTCATTAAATTCATCAGTTGAAAGCTAAGCTCTTAGGCAGATGATGCCTTAGAACTAACCTTTCACCTTGAATTAGAATTAGGTCATTCAACTTGTCTAGTTTTTAAAAAAAATAAAAGTTAAGGGTAAAACTAATGCTAATATAAATGGTATAAATCAACTATATTCTATTAAAAACAAACAAACAAAAAATGGCAAATTGAATTTTGTTATTTATTCTTCTGACTGCAGAATATGTACTATTGTACTATCATCTATGTATTATAAAAGTCTCATTGACTTTGATGGCACCTATTTCAAAGTAGATGTCCTTAATCTATATCTTTACCAATGTAGATTAAATATTGGTTTGTCATATTAGGCAACTGCTTGTACAAATTACCTTTTTATTCAGCAGATAGAAATGTTTTAATACTTGATTAGCTTTATTTTTTTTATTATTATTTTATTTATTTGTCATAACAGTATACATAAGCATAAGCATGAAGTATCTATATAACATATAAGCAGTGGTGGGATTCAAGTAATTTAACAACCAGTTCTCTGCCCTAATGATTTCTTCCAACAATCAGTTTGCCAAACTGTTCAGAAAGTTAACAACCGGTTCTCCCGAAGTGGTGCGAACTGGCTGAATCCCACCACTGCATATAAGTATATATATGGGTATAAGCATGTAATAACTATATAAATTGTATATAATGAAGGAAACAGTAGGACAGGAACGATAGGCACGTTTGTGCTCTTATGCACACTTCTTATGTACTTATGTACTTCTTATGTACTTATGTACTTATGTACTCTTATGCAGACACTTCCATTTTTACATCATGCCTTAGCCATATTCAAGCAGTTTTGATGTCTGTTTCCTCAAAGCAATTTATACATTTAGAAATACAGCCATGTATCTAAGGTACATAACTCTAGATGGCAAACAATATATACAAAACCAATATAATATCTATAACCCATTAAAATAGTAAAATATGGTACAAAAACCAAACAAATAAACATGGCATAGTTTGTTACACTTTTATAAAATAAACAAATATATTAAGGTCACCTAGCATGCTATGATCTCTAACCTTGTATCCTATAAGGCTTGGGAAAAAACAGCTTCTGAAATATCAAGAGGATTGGGGGCTATCCAAATATTTGGAAGAGGGGAAGGTGTTATGACAGAGAACATGTTGTGACAGAGAACTTGGACCCGCTAGTGTAAGAAAGGGGATCACCAGAATGTATCTATCCTGTCAAATCTGGTGGACCAGGTAAGAACTCCTTTCTATAATACCCATTTAATAGCAGTACAATTATGAGGATTCCAATTATTTTCCTTCAGTAAAAATGCATTTTCTTATTGCTATGTTTTGAGGCTGACAAAAAGAATGTTTTAGCTAAACAGCAGAATACCTTTTTTTTTTTTTTGCCAATCCATTTCATTATCAGACTAGCCTATTTAGTTGAGACCATGAGTTAGGGAACCTAACTTTTAAATAAACCAAAATAGAAAGGAGATTGAAGAATTTAGTTAAGAAACTGGGGGGGGGGGGGGGGAAACAATTGCAAAAATAGCATTTTCTCCTGATATTTCAAAGATTCGGTGGAGATTTGCATGATTTTATGTCTACAATTTGGAAGCTGTAGAATTAACTGATTACTGGTAAATCCTAGGGAAATGTAACTATTATTCTATGGCAGTATGATTTTATGTAAGTATTCATTCATTCATTATTTATTTATTTATTTTAGAAGTGGCAAACAATTTTTTTCAACCAACAAAACTAATCCTCCCTCCCTACACCAGTATCACTCTTGTGCCTCCAATGAATTTTTTTTCATTTTCATTTTTAAAAATTGTAAAATCCCCTTCCAGAATTTTACTCTAGGAATTACACAGAAAGCAGAACATCCTTCTGCCACAAAAGAAAAACATGTTCACATCATCTCATTGCTTTGATTGGCAATACTGTAAAATTATTAGAGCTTTGAATAAAAACTTCCTCTATTTTTTTAAATAAACTCTCTGTATGAGTATTAAATCCACACATAACCAAAATACAGCACCCATGTATGAAAGGTTTAGATCTCAACAGTTTGCAAATGACACAAAATATAAAATCTTAGGTCAACTAACCTATGATAATTCAAAATGGACACAATTATAAGTTACTTTAAATCCTATTAGCTCTGTATATATTCTATATATGATCACTGCTTTGAGTTAGGAGGAAAAGGAGGAGGAGGAGGAGAATTTTTTTTTAAAAAAAAGTAAGATGCGAAACATAAGAACCTAATGATATGATAGCTCGATATTATATAGTCTTAGTACAAATATTCTGATGCCATTGTAATTTAAAAGATTACTTTCTAAGGGTTGTCTTCATATTCCCTACTTAAATATAGGATTTAAGCAGTGAGTTGGACTAGAAGACCTCCAAGGTCCCTTCCAATTCTATTATTCTATTCTATAAATAAACCAGTTAAACTACAAATTGCAAAAAATATAAAAATATGATACTTTTAATTTCTTATATGTTTTTATTGTTTACATTTAAAGGAGTGACAACTACGCACCTGTCTTGTAAGACTTCTGTTAGGTTTATTATGGATAAAGTGATGTTATGTTTAATATTATGGGTATGGAATAAAATTAAAAGTAGCATTTATAAATATAGAGGTGCCTACTTTCTTGATAAGCACTACATGCTTCTAAAATGTGTAATTACTCAGAAAGATTTCTAAATCTTTCACATACTGAAAAATAAAATGGTGTCATGCAGTCTGATTAGTCCATATTTGTAAACTTGTCTTTTGATTCTAGATATCTAGAAACTTTTCTATGAAATAATCCCCCTTGCAGAGTTTGAAGGCCAGTATTGTACCTGAAGTTGAAGGCAGTAGCAGTTACCAATACATTTAACAGTCTGCCTCCAAGGAAATAAATTTCATCATATATAATTGTAGCACGTTAACATAAAAAGGCTGAATGGTGATATTAAGCAAAAGGCTGAAGGCCACCTATTTTAAGAAGAGTTTCTTGCACAAAGGGAGGAAAGAGAAAGGAAAAGAAGAGGGAATGACAGCTTTTTCCTTATAAAATTAAAATACAAATATATTCATTACTTTGTACTTTAAAAACCAGATTTCAGCTACCTGTCTAACATCATAATGTATACACAGTTAAGGGTTTTTTTTACTAGCCTTTGTAGAGATAAAGTTGCCTACAGAACTATTTGCCTATTTTATTTTT